>NC_056737.1:841311213-841383713 GCF_019279795.1 Protopterus annectens | reverse complement strand
GGAGCTATTTCCTTGTAGAAGGTTTAGTGCTGGTAGCACTTTTGTGTGCTACAATAATTGCTACAAGATGTCTGGTAAAGTAAAATAAAAAAAACTGCATACAACCTACAAAGCAGAAACTTTAATATATAACAAAACAAAAAACAAAAAGAAAATAAAGTAAGCGCCTTCACGACTCACAGACAGCTTCATCAGACAATAATAGAGCAAAAAACATTTGCTTATATAGTACCATGCATAGGTCAGGTGATATAATTAAGCATTTAAAGAAATAAATACACATCAAAATCAACTGAGAATAGAGCTTTGAAAAGCATTAACTGCTTAATTCCATGTATAATAAATAAGCAAATAAATATACATTTAAAAAACATATACTGCCAGTATTTGACTTGCCTGTTCCTGCGTTATGTGTAGAATCTGCCACCAGTATAGCTTTATCATTTGTTCATGCTAATGTACTTTTTCCTGGTTACTGCACTCTGTATCCTGATGAATACTTGACTACCCCTTGTATATTAAATGCATACTATAATGAATAGTTACCCTGTGAAACTACATATCTATTTACTTAAAACAAATACTGCAAAACAATCAGTACCACTTTTTTTTTCTTTTATTCCTTCAACAGCTCATGTATTAGTCTTCAAAACTAACCATTTCAAGGCTGTCTTTTGCATTATGCCTTAACACTTAGGAATATTCTTAGGCAAAAGCTTGCCTCTGATGCACATCTTTATTAATAATATGCAGCAAACGTTTCTCTCCACACGTGAGCATTTCTTGCCTGCGACATGTTAAGAATGGGTGATCTCAGATTTTCTTCCTGTCTTTTCCCACTTTACTGCTGAGTCTCAGCTTAGTAAACAGCATTCCATTTTCAGGGAAGTAATATATTTTCCATATGTTTCAGTTAATGAGCAGGCCCTCACAGGATGTACATTTCAGTAACATTTGTAAAAGGAAACCAGCTACATGAAATATGTAGGATATATCTTACTGATACAGGAATTTTACATAAGCCAACACTGTCAGTCAATGCAAAGAATTAGCTATGTATTATTATTATTATTATTATTATAGTTAAGATTCAAGGCCGGATTCATAAAGTTTACCGTAAAGTGTACACTTGAGTACACTTTCAGAATTCAAGAACAGCCCTATCACTCAGAAAGGTTAGTGTACACTTTGTGATAACGTGTATGAATCTGGCCTTCAGTGTTCTGCAAAATCCTAATTTCTGTTGCTTGTTACCAAATCTGAGATTCTTGTTACCTATTTATGGTTTTCTTGCATTATGTGAAATACATTTATAAAGTATTTTGCACAGACAATGTCAGAATATGTGCCATTTTTTGTATATTTGCAAAATAGTTCTGCCTAAATTACAAACATCAAGACTGGTAGACATACTACATTCTTAACATGCTCATAGCGTTATTGCCTATGAGATTTATTGATATTCATCAAAGCTACTCAGAACAGCAGCATGTATTTAAATATTATGTCCCCTCCATTATTCCCTTGGTGTCCATCAGCTAGGCAAAAGCCATCTTCTTCAGAGAAGATACTTAACTCAGAAGTACCCTGTTCTCTTACATTAGTACAACCATATGCTGGTTTATCACTAAGCCAGTCTAGAATTGTTCTTCATCAGACACAATGTAACGCTTTTGATTCTTATTGGCATGAGCTCATAAAAAGCAAGTCACTCCAGACAGACTTCACTTTTATGACTGGATGGTAAAAACCCTGAATTATATTAAGCATGTATGTATAACCTGCCTAGACATGATAAAGGTATTCATCAAAATCAGGAGGCTTCCTAAATGTCAGAAAATGTTGGCCAGATATAGACTTCTTATTTGAGTGGAGGCTAATTTAACTGAAAGGAATCAGAAGGTTGTGACAGGAAGGAGGGACTTGCAGCATAAAGATTTACTAGTGGGAAACCACTTGGGTCAGTATCAGGGCCATACATTTGTCATTATGAGCTTTCTGGACTTTGCAGCTTAGCTTGGAGGAGCACACAAAATCTATTTGCAGATTATACATAGTTGCAGGCTTTGATAAGAAGGGAAAGATGGAAAGTAGCTATATTTTTTGGACTCTAATACCCCAACTGGCCAGCAACGTGGCTGCCCTATCTGACTCATTCACCACCTCCAAAGATGAGAGATCTGCAACCCATTCATTCCTCTTGGGGGCAGAAATCAACCACTGGGTGTGACACTGCATACAACTTAAATTCAGGGATTTTCTACTTAAGTCCCTAATCTCTCCAACATGTCTGTAATTTCCACTTAGTGCCTGCATCATACAATACAAGCATTCATGCATGCCAACCTTGCCGCAGTACAATCCACTACTTAACCAAGCATTGTTATTGTAGTTTTCCTCCCTCCTAGACTATCTATAGCTTTCTCCTCCAAGGAAGACCAGTCTCATCCACTCTAGTCCTTCTTCCCCATGTCAGCTCCTTGAAGGAAGTAACTACTTTAAAATATTCTGGATGTAATCCAGTAGCGGGCTCAAAATTATGGAAAGGCCATCCAAACTAAAAAATGAAAGCATCATTCACTTGGACTGTAGAAGTCCATGTATTAATTACCAAATGTGATGCTAATTTACAGATAACTTCATTTTTTTAATCTCAATTTATTTTCTTGAGATGTTTTTGAATAATTTAGTGATACAGTGGCTATAGAAAGACAGAATTCATATCCTTACTGTGAAACGGAGTCTTGTCTTCTCTTCTCAGTACAGCTATGGCCCAATTCCTCTATTTGTCTCTGGTTTGGGTGAAAGGATTGTCAACCACCTGTGCTATCTTACAGTTCATACCCACACGCACTTTCATACATGCTAAGCACATATTCACTCAGACACAAACACACACACACACACTTCTCTTGTTTTTTAACTTTATCTAATTATTTTAATTTTATGATCACTAAACAGTAAAAGTGCTGCTTAGTGAGAGTGAAATAATGGCGACCATTACCTTCCATACTGAGTTTTATGGCACCTTAATATGCTACCATGAAGCATCAGACTCATTTTCCAGTGGGCATTACCTGCGCATTAAAACCCTTTTGGAGAATGTTCTTTCTCCAATCAGAGTGCGATGTACAGTTTATCCATTCTCTAATAACGCATAACATATGCCACCATCAGTAAGTAAGATGCAATGGCAAGGTTTCTCACTAAACTGAACAAACAAATCTTATTTAGTTAAAGTACTCATTACAGGAAAAAGGTATTTATGTTTAATACATCTAAGAAGAATAACTGACAGAAATGTTTGTGATTAATAGTAGTACTGCAGTATTGTGTTAAGCTATTTAAAGTTATTCGAGAATCTATCTGGTGAGAACTGCAAGGAGAAACTAGGGTAATGATGTGCTATATTGTTAGCAACAGAGACAACCATTGTCAATAAAATATGTAGATTTGGCTTCTTTGCATCATCACTAAATGCAATCTTGGGTATTGACTAGTACCTCTATGGTATTACATTGGGTTGAAATGGCTAGGCTTAAAATAATCTCCGGGTCAATAGCCTAGTAATCTCCTATGATCCTGTGATCAAGAACCATAACTTTCTGAGCTCCATTCATTCAGGTATCATGAGATATCAAAAGTATTGAATTTACTCTTATCTGGATGCTTCGTTATTTCATTAATAATTCATCATGGTCCTCTTTGAACTCTTATCGGCATTTAGTACCTGGACCATGGTACTTTACTTGATTGTCTGCATAGTTGCTGTAAATATTTATGTTTATTCATTAGCAAATTTAAATAATACTTCAATGACAGGTTTCAAAGAGTTTTTGGGAGTTGCTCTCCCTGAAATGAAAATTGCCAAAATAGTCAGTTTTTCATTACCGTTGCATGCAGGGTGCACATTTCACAGGATGACATTGTTCAGTGCCACTGTTTGCTAAATCATAGATAAACTGATGACATTAAAACAAATTTATCATTTGCAGTGGAATCTGATTATGGTCTTTGAAATGTAAATACTTATTAGACAGAGACTAGACTTCCATAAATTGGCTCAAACTGAGACAAAACATGACTGAGGTTTTGGCTGTTTAAATGCATATAAGATAAGGAAACAAAACCTCACAACTGCCAAAGCTACAGAAATCTACACATCAATATTAACCATGTCACAGAGCTGGCTAAGTCCTTACATCATACTTTTCAACTGACTAGATTTTCGCAGAATAAAGAGATTTTTGCCCCGCATTTTTTGTCTGTCCCTCATAAATGTGTAGCTTTATGGCAAATCACTGAGGGATAAAGTCACTAAATAATTACAGAAGTTTGAGTTTCCAACTTCATATCCTTTAGAAAATGCATGTTAAAGCAAAAACTGTTATCCTACCAACTTTCTAAGTTTATAAGAGAAATATTTAAAAATTGTCCCTATTTTGGGGCCTTTGTCCTCCAATTATATGTTGCTTTCTCCAGATTTCTTCCTTTAACAGGTTGAGAGGTATGCTTCACACGTCTACCTGACTGAGAGGTTGGGAGGTAGAAAAAAGTGTTCCCAAAGAAACAGCAGGTGCAGAAAGATCGGATCTCAGTTGTTGTTAAAGCCTCATATTTCCATCGTGGAACTTTACTTGATAACTCTCCTTATTTCCTAGTATTAACCCATCAACTGCTGTATATGCCTTGGTTTCTTCTATACTGGAAAATCAAACTGCTTTGTATCTGTGTTTCCATCTGGTAGACCTCTGTCATCTGCTGGTAATGCAATATGCCACATCCAGAACACCAGTGATTCAGATGTCCTTCTTGACAAGACAGGAAGTAGTCTTAATGGTAACCCGTGGACACTCCTGCATAGCCACATAAAAGCCTGAGATGTGTCACTTGCTGGAACCATTCCCTAGTACTGGATGATACACATAAGATAGCTGCCAGATATCACAGCCTGCATTGCTGAGGTGTAGACCCAATTTCCTAGATATCCATGATCCAAGGGTCTTTATTAGAGGAAGATTTTATAAGACTGTTTATTTTATTTACCTGTGCTTGAGTTGATAACATATTAATGACTGCTTGGATCACCTTGTGCTTTTTTGGATACATTTGCCCTATTCACTTGTGTAATATATTATCTGTCTGTCATTTTAGGAGCTGGGTTGAGACTCAGAAACTGCTTCACACTGTCTTTATAATATTCTGAAAAGAGTCTATTGGAGTACCCATGGCTGAAACTGTTTAACTTTTTTCTTAACAAAATTTTAATAAAACTTTTAGAATTACTGCAGTTAATACAAAAATAAATAAATAAATACATACATAAATGGATAAATATTTATTTCATTACCTCTGTAGTATAAAGCTATTAAAGATAAATCAGACATATAGTAAGAAACTATGGAACTTTTACAGTAAAAATAACATATGTCTTAAGATATAAAAACAACTGTACAGTGATTCTATGTTTGGTGTCAGAAGACCAAATGAGAACTAAAATGCCTGCTAAGAGACTCTGAAATGCAAACATAGAAAATATAAGTTATTTTAATGCCAGAATACTTAAAAATAACATTTAGCCCATGTGAAAGCAATGAATTCCTGTGTTTGTTTCCATCTGATTGTCATCTTTTTATCTGCTGCTTAGTTTTAGAAACTACACATTGACTATGCTGGAATCTAGGGTTAATTGTCTTCACTTCAGTGATTTTCAGTTTATGTGTATATCTCATAAGACATTATTGTTAAACTGACATGTCCTGCACTGCATAAAAAAGCAAAGTGCAGTTATGTAGCACAAACTGTAAGCTTCAGTGTTCGATTGTGATTAGCAAATATTATAGCAATAACCCACACCTGGGTGTGGGTAATGCTGGATTTACCCAGGGTTGGCATGGTTTGATCACGAGGGCAAAGCCCGAGTGGCCAAACAAAGCCAACCGTGGGAAAATCCAGCATTACCCACACCCAGAAGTGGGTTGTTGCTATTATACAATGACATTATTTAAGAAAAAAAAAATTACTTTTCTTAAATAATGGCATTGTATAATGCCTCCTTGCTGCCCTTCCACAGCTGTCTGGTATTCTGCGGCAGTTCTGATGTACTGCACATGCATATGCCTACGCAGTACATCAGAACTGTGGGCAAAAGCAACGGAGAAAGCAAGATCTCCATTGTTTTTTACTGTTTCGCTATGTTAAATGGGTTTAACATAGCGAGACAGCATTAAAAAAAGCAACGGAGATCTCCATTGCTTATTTTAAAGCTGTCTCGCTATGTTAAACCATTTAACATAGTGAGACAGTTTTGAAAAAAGCAATGGAGAAAGCAAGATCTCCGTTGCTTTTTACAAACTGTTTCGCTATGTTAAATGGGTTTAACATAGTGAGACAGGTTTAAAAAAAAAGCAACGGAGAAAGAAAGATCTCCATTGCTTTTTACACACTGTCTCGCTATGTTAAAGAAGTTTAACATAGCGAGACAGCTTTAAAAAAAGCAACGGAGATCTCTGTTGCTTTTTTTAAACCTGTCTCGCTATGTTAAACTCCTTTAACATAGTGAGACAGTGTTTTAAAAAAGACTTATAGTAATGGAAAAAGTCCGGGCGACCGGACCTTTTTCCATTAGTATAAGTTGATTTACAACATGCATGCTGACCAATCAGCGTGCACATTTTGGAATATTAATGGGGGGGTCATGGTATAATTGACATTTTATCCCAGAAGATAGGATAGTAATTAGTTTTCCCACAATGAATCATCAATTTCTAACCTGAGAGGAACCCTACCTGTGAATTTAACTCACTGGAAACAACCTGACCAAAAAACTAAAATTAAGGGCCTAATTCGGAAATGTCACTGCAAGTTGCACAGAAAGTGTACGCATTACAGTAACTATTTCTGAATCAGAGGCAGCCCTTTGATCATGCTGAAACACAAAAATGAAGCACAATGGTGGTCTGATCCTCTGCAGCCGTGCAACATACTAATGAGGCATTCCATGGAGCGGTATATGCTAATTAGCCATGTGCTCTTCCCTGCAACTGCATTTGGTAAGGCATTAACACAGCTGAGTAATTCAGAGAATTGCTCAGCAATAGATGCTCATGACCACTTGTGTTAATCAACATGGCCAAAAGCTCATGTTCACTCATCGTTGTAGAGATAAATGCTGGAAAGTTTAGCAGACAGGTAGTTTCATGTGTGTATGTGTGTGTGTGTGTGTGTGTGTGTGTGTGTGTGTGTGTGTGTGTGTGTGTGTGTGTGTGTGTGTGTGTGTGTATGCATGAATGTGTGAACATGTGTGAGCGTTTGGGTGTGTGTGGGTTGGGGGGGGCTATCATACCTCAGCACTTCCCTAGACTAATCAGCAAATCAACAAATCCTGCAACATTAGGTCAGGGAGGGAAACACTAGCTACCACTGATAACTCTTACCATTGTGTTTAATGGCACTTAGGGGTAGGAAGAGCACTAGTTACCTGGGTTAACCATCTTTGCTACTGTGCCTTACCAGCACTTTACAAAGACATGGGTCTGGGAAATACTTGCCACCAGGGATAATTTTTGAACATCATGCCTTAATGGCATTTAGGGATGAGGTGAACAATAGACACCATGGATACTCTATATAGCATGTCTTAGAAAGACAGTTGTATAAAAAAATACAATATGGATCAGGGATAAGACTAAACACAAGGAATGCTTTAAGTGCTATCAATTCGCTAAAAATAATTCAAACACTGCACCCTCTCATGGAAGACATTAGTCCTCTGCATCATCAGTAGACACCAGGGATATTCTGAAAAAGGAAATCAGTTAAAACTGAGGGAAAATTTTTTAAAAAGTATAAAGGGTGGTAGGATTCAAAGCCTGTACCTCCGACACAGGAAACAGCAGCATTAATCCCATTAATCCACTACACTAACCCATAAGCTAGTGTATCAACGTTTTGTGTGTGTGTGTGTGTGTGTGTGTGTGTGTGTGTGTGTGTGTGTGTGTGTGTGTGTGTGTGTGTGTGTGTGTACAGCTATATATTATATATACATACATGCAATGGATATAAAAAGTTTACACACCCCTGTTAAAATGCCAGGCTTTTGTGATATAAAAAATGAGACCACAATAAATCATTTCAAAACTTTTCCCACCTTTAATGTGACCTATAACCTGTGCAATTCAATTGAAAAAACAAACAAATCTGTTAGGGGAAAAATATAAAAAATGAAAAATGTACAATAAGCTGGTTACATAAGTGTGCACACCCTTAAACTAATACTTCGTTGAAGCACTTTTTGATTTAATTACAGCATTCAGTCTTCTTGGTTAGAAGTCTATCAGCATGGCACATCTTGACGTGACAATATTTGCCCACTCTTCCTTGCAAAACCGTTCCAAATCTGTCAGATTGTGAAGGCATCTCTTGTGAACAGCCCTCTTCAGGTCACCCCACAGATTTTCTATTGGATTTAGGTCTGGGCTCTGGCTGGGCCATTCCAAAACTTTAATTTTCTTCTGGTGAAGCCATTCTTTTGTTGATTTGGATGCATGCTTGGGGTCATTGTCATACTGAAAGGTGAAATTCCTCTTTATCTTCAGCTTTCTAGCAGGCACCTGAAGGTTTTGGGCCAAAAGTGACTGGTATTTGGAGCTCTTCATAATTCCCTCCACCTTGACTAAAGCCCCAGTTCCAGCTGAAGAAAAGCAACCCCAAAGCATGATACTGCCACCACCATGCTTCACCGTGGGGATGGTGTTCTGTTGGTGATGCAAAGTGTTGTTTTTGTGCCAAACGTACCTTTTGGAATTGTGGCCAAAAAGTTCAACCTTGGTCTCATCAGACCATAACACATTTTCTCACATGCTTTTGGGAGACCTGATGTATTGTTTTGCAAATTTTAGCCAAGCCTGGATGTTTTACTGTGCAAGAAAAAGCTTCCATCTTGCAACCCTACCTCATAGTCCAGACATATGGAGAATACGGGAAATTGTTCTCACATGTAGTAGACAAACCAATACTTGCCAGAAATTCCTGCAGCTCCTTCAGTGTTGCTGTAGGTCTCTTGGCAGCCTACCTGACCAGTTTTCATCTTGTCTTTTCATCAGTTTTGGAGGGACATCCAGCTCTTTGCAATGTCACTGTTGTCTCACATTTTCTCCACTTTTTGATGACTGTCTTCACTGTGTTCCATGGTATATCCAATGCTAAGGAAATTTTTTTGTACCCTTCCCCTGACTGATATTTTTCATCAATGAGATCCCTTTGATGCTTTGCAAGCTCTCTGCGAACCATGGCTTTTTCTGTAGCAGGCAACTGAGTAAATGTCAGGAAAATCCTACTAGGACAGCTGAATTTTATTTGGGGTTAATCATAGCCCCTTTAATTTATGTCAGGTGTGTACCCAAGAAGAATGAATGCTGTAATTAAATCAAAAGGTGCTTCAACAAAGTATTAGTTTAAAGGTGTGCACACTTATGCAACCAGCTTATTGTACATTTTTTATTTTTTATATTTTTCCCCTAACATATTTGTTTGTTTTTTCAATTAAATTGTACAGGTTATAGGTCACATTAAAGGTGGGAAAAGTTTTGAAATGATTTATTGTGATCTCATTTTTTTATATCACAAAAACCTGACATTTTAACAGAGGGTGTACACTTTTTATATCCACTGTGTGTGTGTGTGTGTGTGTGTGTGTGTGTGTGTGTGTGTGTGTGTGTGTGTGTGTGTGTGTGTGTATATATATATATATATATATATATATATATATATATATATAATTATATGATCTCTGGCATTACTCATAGACTACTGCAGTTTGTGAGTTATAAGAGAAAGGGTTAGGGCAACTATAAACACACCTCTCAACCTTGCAGTGCAAGAACTCTGGACAAAGTCAGTAATAATATGGCAAAAACTTAAAGGATGGATTTTAGTTATTTCTATTATACATGTAGAAAGTCACTAGACTAATAGCTTTTGCATTAGCATGCATTTACTGAGGAATCAGAAATCTGAAATCAGATGTCTGCAGTCATTTAGTTACTTCAGTACTCAAATGATTTGTCAGAAAACCAAGTATTTTATGAGAAATAGAGCAAAAATATGAGTCTAAAATCTGGGCTTTCTCTGAAAATCTGGACATATGAGAGGTATGCTTATAAGAAGCAACAACAGGAGTGTAACAAGTGTCCTGTAAAATCAGGGACAATTGAGAAGGGTTGTGGATGTGTCCATGTGGGAAGAAGCTTCAGGAAAAAGTCATGAAGAACACTACACAACACCAGTGAGAACGTTTGAAATGTGCCTCAGAGACTCCTAAAAAGTGCAAAACTCTTAATGTCTATCATTATTGATTGACTGTAATCATCCATGATTTATCAGGGCAAGAAAAGCATTAAAGGAGCAGCTGACAGCATTCTGACAACTCAGGAGCACGTGTGGGGTTTGTGGTGTGCCTGGGTGTTCGTGCATGTGTGTGAGCATGTGTCTGCATGTGTTTGATTTTGTGTGTGTGTGTGTGTGTGTGTGTGTGTGTGTGTGTGTGTGTGTGTGTGTGTGTGTTTAGGAGACTGAATGAGGGGAGGTGCCTATGTCAATGCAATGCATGAGCTGTCAGTGTTAACTGCTGCAGCAAAGTGGTGATTAGCACTTGCAGCAGTTAGTGTTTCAGAAACATATGAATTAGCTGACTATGAGGTTCGCATATCTCTGAATCGCAAAATACGGCTCCATGGAAACAGTAATTACCGCAAGTACTAGAGTTGTTTCTGAATCCTCGGATGTTTTTTGCAGGGGGTCAAATCACACACTTCAAACTTATGTATACCAACTCCATAGTTACATAAACTTGAAGCAAAGGGAAAATCCATAAAACAAAGGACATACTTAGAAACTGCAGTGATTTCTTATTTATTTTAACCAACTCTACTACTTTTCAAATTAACAGCTTCATATCTCCTTATCTGTACCACTCTTAAACTTTACCACTTGCTAATCATTATTTATCCCATGGTTTCTATTAAGTGAATTCACATTATATATAATTATTTCAAAATCTTATTCCATTTTCTTGTATGTTGTATTATTTCTGTATGTCTCCTATGCATTTCATATTTTCATAGGTGTGTACTAGGCTAATGGCCCTGGAGCCTATATAAGCCTAACCCACGAAATACCCTGTCATCGTGCTGCCCTGAGTTAGTTCCCAGTGCCCCTGTAAAACAAGGTCACTGAGATTAATTAATTGTAATTTCTTTCACCTGGGTTGTGTCTGCAAATAGTCAGTTGTGATCAGTGTAGTTCACCAATAACTTTGGATTGTCAAGTGTCTGTACAGGTATGCTTTCAGATTTTTCTTTGATATAGCTGCATATGTCCTTTCTAAATTTCACCCTTGCTGCTGTGGTCATTTAATTTTTGTATGCTATTTTCAGGTTTGTGATATAGTTATACAATTTACAAAACATGTAAAGGCTTATGAGGAAACTTTGTGGTGTAATCCACCATCATTTTTTCCCCCAATTCACCAGGGAATGAGCAACATTTTGATCCAAAATTAGCAATAGTCGAAAAACTGTTAAGAAACTGTATCCATTATGATATATATATATATATATATATATATATATATATATATACATACACACACACACACACACACACACACACACACACACACACACACACACACACACACACAAAATGCAAAAATACTTGCAGTTTTATTTTTCTCCCTGTGAGTTTTGGGAATTTGATCATTTAACTTGGAGTAGAAATAAAACATTTGGTGTAGTTTAAAACTAAATGTGACTACCAAACAAATCTTCTACCAAATATGATTCTGACTAATATTTTTCTACCAAATGTGAATCTCCCTTTTGAGTTTGCATGGGTTTATCAGGGTTCAACCGTGAGCCCATTTCTGTTCACACTAGTGATGGGCTGCATTAGCAAATGGGGTTGGAGGGAACAGGTAAAAAAAAGGTGAGGTATGCACATGATGTGAAATTACAAGCAGATGTTGAACAGGAACATCAACAAATGATAGGGGAATAAAATGCAAAACAGATGGTGCACTGCATGAAACTGAGTACAGACAAGACAGCTGTTATGGCAGTAAATGGAGGAAACTAGAGGAAGTTGAAAACAGAGATAGAATTGAAAATAGTGGAGCAGTTTACCAACTTCAAGTATCTAGGAGTGGTGGCTGAGGAGAAGGGAAGTCAGAATGAAGAGGTGAAAGCTAGAATCAGAGGGGCTGAAGCCATATGGCACATAGTGTCAGGGGTAGTGTGTGACAGAAGAATGCCAAAGAAACTGAAAAGTGAGGTGTAGAATACAGTGGTGCATCCTGTGTTTTTAAATGGTACAGAAAACTGGGATGTGAAGACAGAACAGCTGTGGAAGCTAGAAATTATGGAGTTGAAGTACCTGAGATGGATGGTAGAATGCACACTGTGAGACAGACAAAGAAATGAGGAAAGCAGAGCAGAACCCAAGAATATATAATTGCAGAGAGGGTGAAAGAGAATGGATTATGGTGATCTGAGCATATGGGCAGAAAAGCAGAAAATGATTTGGTGAAGAAGATTTGGGAGACAGAGGAAAAAGGCAGGAGGAAATGAAGACATCCAGCAAAGGGATGGATGGATTGTGTGAGAGAACACCTGTGACGACAGACACGTATGACTGTTGAAGAAGGTAGAAGAACGGCACTGAGTCAAGAAAGGTGATGTGTGTGTGTGTGTGTGTGTTTTGCATGGGGTGTGTGTGTGTGTGTGTGTGTGTGTGTGTGTTTTGCATGGGGTGTGTGTGTGTGTGTGTGTGTGTGTGTGTGTGTGTGTGTGTGTGTGTGTGTGTGTGTGTGTGCGTGTGTATACATATTTATATTTGACCAGTAAACCACCAGAGGCTCCCTGCTTCTCTGCATGCGCTAAAGGCAAAAAAAGAAAAAACACATTAGAAGGAAGACTCTACCTCACTCTCCTCTAAGATCCTTTTATTTCTGAAATAAAAACATCCTGGTTACAAACGTTAGGCGAGGTCTTTCATCCTAAGTCAGGACTTCATCTCTCCCTTCGAGTCATATTAAAACTATAAATCCTTGATGAAGCTCAGCATCAAATACTTTAAGCAAGAAATGATGACTCCAGGTAAGCGAGTGAGCTCACAATGTGTATCCTCCATTTTGTTTATGCATGCAGACATACAGCCATAAGTGCCAGAAGATGTTAAAGTCTGGGGGGGGGGGGGGTTACAGAGGGCAAGAGGGGCAGTTGGTGATCTAAAATAGGACTTTCCTTTAGAGCTACTCACTACCATAATTGAATGATTTATATGATACAAGCCAAGTTGCATTAACAATGATTGCACTGAAATTTCATACAAAATTGTAAAATTCAGTGTTGAAACTGGTTGGTGTGAAGCAGTAGAAATGCAGGATTAGTAATCTAGCATACCATTACAAACTACCGTCTACTTTATCCCATTTCAAAATCTATGAGAGAGACATGGTTTCGTTCGACTGCATGTTTTTGTACCATTCATAAAGAGGGTCCTTTTGCTAGGAACTTGGATGACATAGGAATTAGCTGGCACAAGGAGTGAAACGACCTCACTACTGCGTGGTATTTGATTGCTGCAGAAGTTGAGCTGCATAGAGAAAACAACAACTGTAATAGCTTTGTAGGAATGGACTCAGCAGTTCTATTTTGGACCACAGTCCTGACAACATGTCATATACTATATTGTACAGGTAGAAGTACAGAAGCTATAGCACATTAAAAGCATGAGTATTTCAACATTCACAATGAAGTATGCAGTGGGCTCTCAGGACTATTGTCAGAAACAAAGACACCATAAAGTCCCACATTATGGTTTGCATGGCATGGAACATTATTAAACTAACTACAAAAAATAGCACATGTGTGACTCACTCAAAGCAAAATAGTTTGGAGGTGTAATCCATCACTGGACAAATTACAAAATGCATATATTAGAAACATATTTATGTTGTGGTGGGGGTTTAGGTCTCTTGAGTGGATATTTAGGGTAGTAATAGTTTTGTTGATATGTGTAGGAGGTTAGGTAACATAAGACATGATCTTTTGAGGCTGTGTAGGCAAGACAGAGATCTTCTTTCTGCAGTTGGTGGGAGTTCGAAAATAGTGACAGACCTTTTAGAATGTCAGGGTCACACAAGGAGGACATGCCCTTGATTTTTTTTTTTTTTTTTGGTAACACATTGCAGTGTCTCAAGCTGGGTCCTATGCCTAGACAAGAACATACCAATGGGGGATTATATTCCATTATTGATCTGCTAAGGGAGAAGTAGAGGGGGACAATGACTTCCCTGCATCTAGAAGTTATGTCCTTGGTGATTAGTCTGGTTATATAAAGGATTTCCTGATAACAGTTGTCATATGGTAGTCAAAGGATAGTTAATTGTCAATGAAAGTGCCCATGTCCCTAATGACAGCGTATGTTTTAAGGAGGGTGTCACCTGTGTGACAGGAACAGGAATGTCTAGGTTTGCCAAAGGACACAATGCTGCATTCTTGCTGTTTGGTTTGAGGATGTCATTCAAGCTCCATTCTTTAGCATGTGGTAGACAGTCCTGGCAAATGCATATGTCATCTGTGTATTTATGACACCTCCAAATTTGCAGTCATCCACAGACATCATCAGCCACAGGCCTTTAGTGTATGCTTTAATGGCAGAGAAGTAGATATCCAAGAGGAGTGGTCCCAGGACCGATCCCTGGAGGAGACGCCTGGTAACTACTCTTTTAATTGAGTTGTGTCAGTGAGACAGTTTGCTATACAGTGGGTAACACAGGGGTTTATATTTAACTGGAATAGCTAATCAATAATACCGAGTGTGGAATGGTATCAAAATCTTTGGCCAAGTCCAGGTATGCCATGTGAACTGATTTATCAGAGTCTAATGCTTTAGTTACTTGTTCAAAAAGTCCACCAGGATTAAGAGGCAGGTTCTGCCTTTAACAGACCCAAATTGGTTAAGGTCCAGGGTTTGAATACAGCCAATGTCCTTATTTATGAGGTTAATATTCACATGCTCAATTGCCTTACAGATGAGACTAGCGAGGCTGATATCTCTATAGCTGCCTGGGTCAGTCAGGGGTTCCCACTGGTGAGGCTGATAGGTCTATAGCTGCCTGGGTCAGTCAGGGGTTCCCAATGGTGAGGTTTATAGCCCTATAGCTGCCTGGGTCAGTCAGGGGTTCCCAATGGTGAGGTTTATAGCCCTGTAGCTGCCTGGGTCAGCCATGGGTTCCCCTTTATGTAGTGGTTTGACTACAGCAGATCTCTATACTACTGTCATGCATCCAGTGGAGGGGCTGAGATCAAATAGATTTAATTAGGAATCAGCCAGGCAGCATTAGCTGCTGACAAAAAGAAAACCTGGCACACTGCCAAGGCCCTTGGAGCTAGTGTTTTTAGCCTTGGAAAGAATACCTTCGGTTTATTCAAAGGTGATGGGGAGGTGGCATAATCATGCTAAGACGCTGTGAATTATTTGGGAGAGATAAGGGGTAAAATTTGACATGAATTTGTCCACTAATATGCTGGCAATGTTGGGAGCCGAGTAAGTGATATTATTTTGTATTAACTGAGCTTTGCTGATTATTATTTCTTAGGTATCTGACATTGCTGAAGAGGCTTTATGGTTATCCTTAGCATGGATGGTGATTCAAAATTCATCCTGGCTCTTGGAAGATTTGATTTTGTTTCTAAGTTCTTTGCTGATTATTTTGAGCTCTTCGCTAGCTGGGGAGTGGTACCTTTACTTTTTATGGGCCAGGAATTTCTTTCTTTTATTATATAGTTTGATGGTATTCCACCAAATTAGTTTTTTCTTAAACTTGCCAGTGTATTTATGTCTTATAGGGATTGAAGCCTCAATGCTACCTCGGAGATAGAGCATAGAATTTATTTGTGAAAATTGCAACATGTGAAGAAGGGTCATCTAGATGAGGAGGATGTTTGAACTTCATCAGGTCATCTGTTAGCAACAGCAGATTTGCCTTAGAGTAGTTTCTGAAGATGAAGGGATTTTAAGGTGACTCAGGTCTCACATCTAGAGTAAATGTTACTGCACAGTGGTCAGATTTGACAAGAAATTTGGTAACTGTGGGCTTTGAACATCGGGTGTTATATTTGTGTGAACCAGATGTAATATTTCTGAGCTTCTTGTTGAGATTTGAACTTGTTGGTCCAAAGAGATGGTAATGATGAAATCCAATAATATATTTGCATACTTGTTTGTGATCATGTAGGTTCCCCAATTAATGGAGGGATAGTTGAAGTCACCCAAGAGGATAGTGTTTGGTTCTATGATGAGGGATGTCAATTTGTTAAGATATGCCTCATGGTCTGCCGGTGGCATAAAGAGGAGTATGGTAGTTGGCTGCTATGTGGTACTTGGTTTTATTTATCATAAGAAGAATGTGGAGATGTTCTGTGTCATTGTGCTGTATTACAAGTCTGAAGGTAAAATAGTTTCCGCAGCCAAGATAGTAAGAAAATCATTCTAAGTCACTCAACTCATAAGCAAGGGTATGGCATCCAGGTGCAAGGTAGTAATACTGCCACTCTGTCCAGCCCTTTTCAGACTCATCATTGAGTACAATGCCCCCTTTGGCATGCACCTAACCAGGCTGAAATGCCCTCAAAGGTTCCTCACCAGGAGAATCCAATATATGAATACCCTGTCCTACACAGTTCACCTTAAGATCCTATCTCTCTACTGAGTCTCCTACAGGTTACTGAGAGGTGATCTATGCCTAGAATGTAAGGCATCCTCATATCCAGCTCTGATGTAGCTTTTGCATATAAGCAAGACAAACAGCACCAGAAACACTAGATCCAAGGACCTGATCTTTGCCTGCAACATGTGAAGCAGAGTTCATCCCTGACTCTATTCAAAAGAAATCTTGATAATTGGATGGGAAATCACAAATTCACCCCCAGTCTGGCCCCCATGTCTCTGATGAATAGAGGTTAACAGTAAATAAATTAATCCCCAAACTAACATACCGATCCATATAACCCTTACCTACCTCTTTACTAACATACTCCACCATATAGGCATCCATGGAACTCTAGGACAAAACTGGGTTGGGTTGCATGGCTAGGTTTATAAAGACATTCGTGGCCACTAGATTAGTATAAACCTATGAACACAGATGCATCCCCTCCAGCTACAACGTCCAGTTTGGTGTTGGGTCTGAAGAAGTGGTAGGTAATAAAACTCTTCACTTCAAGGGTGCTTTCACTATGTAAATACAACAGAAAAAAAAAAAAAAGAAATCTGAAGCCCAAATGGTCCAAACCACCATGACTGGCAACAATTTGTCTAACTCTCAGTTTTTAAGATGGCTTCCATTCCTGGCCAAGCAGATTCACAAAGACAGTGATTTAAATGGAACAAAACATTTTTCAAGTACATACTCCCTCTAATCAAGCAACAAATAAGAATAAATATTAGCATCAAAACATTAGCAGTAGTGGCAAACATGAGGAGAATAAAGCAAACATACGCATTCCACTTTTCAGTTGAAGAAGACCAATTCTGCCCCTGCTTTCATACCTGACCTTTGAAACAATCACCTGTAACATAAAAGCACAACTATACTATCAATTTACCTTGTCTTACTTTATATTTTATCCAGTCAGTTATCAAATAAGCAATTAAACAAACACTTCAACAAAATCATTTCTAAGTCCTACTAGAATTTATGTCAAAAGATTATTATTTTAATTGTCCACATCTAAATAACACATATACCCTTTTGTATCATCTTCATTTTGTAAGGACTCACTACTGTGCTCACCAAGATATAAGCTATTAAGACCATGGATTGACTGAACCCCTTTATCAATGTTAATATCCAATATCTCTAAATTAGAGTGAGCAGTGACAGCATGCAGGTCTCATGGCTAACTGGCAGCAGTAATCTCTTTCTGTAGAAACTGGTGAAACATGTAGCTGGTGCAGGAGACACTGCCAGGTGAAGGAAAGGAAAAAATAAAATAGAAGAATATAAGCCTTTCTGAATATAATCAGCAAACAAATAAAAAGCTAGCAAGGAGGAATGAGAATAGAGTAGACTCCCTCTTATCTGACCTCTTTAACCAACCATCAAATTTCTGCTGTAGCCCTAGCATAAGACAACAGCAAAGAACAACACTTCCATCAACTCTGGGCTAAATAATGACAGACATTTGAATTTTAGATTTCACATTAATTAGAAAAATGCATATCAACATAAATCCTATTATTCTAGCTGATTTATAACCTAAAAGTGCTATTTTGTATGCATTTCTGATTAACCAGCCATTATCCAGCTTAAGGTCTGGTCCCAGTAAGACTGAATAACAGGGAGTCTACTGTATACCCCTTTAACTTCAAAAGGCACTGCTACCAATGCCCTAAGGTGTTGACAGATCTGCTTAGAAGTGCTAACTAAATGGATTATTGCAGCCATAAGAAAACAACGAGGATCACATAGAATTCTTCCATTGGTAATAAATGGCAGGCACCTCATACCAGACAAAGTGCATTTGTAGACATCATTAAGCCAATTACGGGATGAAACATGCCTTGAACATCTCTCATCTATGAATGAAGGTAGCCTCTGTGAAAGATCAAGCACTGCAATTAATTGGCTTAGGTCATATATTTTCATTATTGCCAGACTGCATTGGGTATAATCTGAAGGGCAAATTGTTTGCTGGCTAGGGGAATACATTTCTGATTGGAAACCAGATTTTGCATTGATCAACACTGAATGGACCCCAGGGGTTAAGTCCAGCAAACCCCCCTAGAGATTTGTACAATTTTAACTTTAATACCACACATGATTTACAATATCCACTGCAGAGTTCTTTGTTTCAGGCAGCCAGCATCTAGGTAAATGATAATATAAAATCTTTTTAATTGTAACAATCACAATCAGTGGTAGTAAGCATTTAGTAGACAAAGTGATCCAGGCAAGTCAACAAATGACAAATAAAACAGAATGGATTACTTTAAAATTACAGCCACAGGAGCCTGTGACGAGAATTTTTTCTTTCTAGTCTTTGCTGTCAACCGTTTTTACCTTAGACCTACATTGGGCAAAACATTTTGGCTACCACACTTGAATGATCTTGTCATGTGTAACAAAAACAAATATTAGTTGCATGTATCAAAGTCACATCTTCCACTCCTGGTATAGAGATTTGTATCAGCTTAATTCTGTTCCCCTTGTGCATATTTCTGAAATGGCTTTTTGTGTTAACTTGTTACCTATGGGCAACATTCCATTTTCTGAACTTATCCTTAATGTTTTCATCATATTTATTTCCATAATTTCAAATTATGGAAATAAATGTGAAAAGCAGATCAAGGTAAAATGTCCATATTCCAAATAACTTATTGAAATATTTCATAAATGTATTGATTTAAATGAGTACAGCACAAAATATAAGTCTCCTGGGCTGTTAGATGGCTCTTTCTGCTTATCCAAGACTCAGTTATTCATATAAAAGTATACATTTCACACAGCAAACATGACATACAGCTGTTGGTTAATGCACGTCTTTCAAATATGCTGTGTGGGTCTGGCTTTGACAAGAAATGCTGGTGGCATGGTGGCACAATTGTCCAATACCGAGGTCACAACATCGCTGATGTTGTGTCACAGACATTGTGCTGTAAGAAACTGCAAACAAATTGAAATTTAAAGGGGCCACTTGCAAGTTTGTGGTACTTATGTTTTCCAACAAATGCTGTTAGTTTAGAGTTATGGCAGTAATGTTGTTTTCCCCTGGGGATTCAGGCAATAGCAGATGATGGATTATTTAGTTCTTGAGGCAGACAGCTAGTTTTGTTTCATTTTCAGTTATATTAAGACACAATGGGCAGACAGTTGTGCATATCTTTAAAGTGGCGGAGGTGCCCAGTACCTCCCTCGCTCTATGGTTCTGGTGCCCTTGACTTTGGCTCTCTGTCGTAGGTGGTCCCACAGGTATAAGGCCATACATTATTCTTCCTACTGGCCTGACATATTCCACGTCTGGGCTCTTTTGTTTAGGTGCGCCCCCAAATGAGGAACTAACTTCCTGATTTTAGTCCTCTGGGCTAATTCATTTTGTACCAGAGAAACTGGTAAGTGAGTTTTGACAACTGGCCATTGATAAGCCTCCCTGTGATTAAAAGGATGGCACATTGTAGTTCTATTGACATTTCAATAAATGGCTGTAACTTATTGGTTTCTTAACATTTTGGGTCATCTGAGTTTTCTTATGTTATCTAGTTGCTGTACCTCATAAGTAATAACAGGTCCACTGCACAATTTGGTGGCAACAACATCTTCTGCTTAGCAACTGAGAAATCCTTCATTGTAAAAAAACTGAGCAATGACAATGTAGTAGTTCATGAGACAATAGCCAAGATAAATATAGAAAATCTGGGATGAAAATATTAGCTGCTGAAAAAGTTATAAGGTTAAGTTTAATCTGGTAAACACAGACTCAAAACATAGACATATTCCAATATTTGTATGTAAACAAGGAATATAACCATTTCATTAGTGTATCTAAGAGGTCTGTTCAGTTAACATTTTTTCAAATGGAGACCATTTTGTAATCTCAGAAAGATGTTCACTGTGGGAAATTATGTTCCGAGAAGATAAACTTCATTTGTGGTATTAGTCATAAGATAGTTGAATAGCTGATTGGTAAGATCATTGCTTCATGAGGTTTAGGTTCAAGCTTAACTTTTATGTAGAGTTTATATGTCCTTCCATTGTCTGACTGGGTTTTCTTTCGGTATTTCTGTTTTCTTCCAAAAGCATGCTGGCTGATTACACTATATTGCATTTTATTTACCCTCGTCCTTGTTATATATCGCATAGGTGAGAAGAAACCATGGACCAGCCTACTTACCTGTTAACTGTTGAATGACAGTCCAGGTTACATAGTCATATGTCTCCTCCACATCCAGAAAAACACATATGGAGAGTATTGACAAAGTGTTAAAATCCGTCAAGTATCTCTGTAAAGACAGTCAGCAGGATTCATGATGGCTTGCATGGAGTCTAAGAGTAGTGTAAGACTCCATGCAGCCATCGCGATCCAGGAACAGCCTGTATGTGCGTGTAAGAGAGCACCTAAAACGGCTCTTACACGGACAGGGCGTGGATATGCTAATTACCTCACTTGCAGCTGAAAGGCATGCAAATGAGGTAATTTCGAGATCCAGGAAGCAGAAACCTGCCGGTGTAAGAGCCGTGTTATCTGCAGAAATGTACTCAGTTGATAACTGAGTACCATTCTGCAAATAACACAATGGAGCCTTGTCAGCTCCAAATAAAGGTTGCAAATGTCCCAGGCAGCATGCCAATGGCCAAATATGTGGCCACTGGCAACGTACCCTGATGCAAAAATAAAATGTTCTTTTTACCACGCAAACGGGCTGCGCTATAAAAAAAAACAGACAAATAAAAATATTAAACCCACAAATGTGGGTTTTATGCAAAGCATGAATTTACAATATATGGGAATAGCAGGCTGAAAACAACATGGCCACCGAGTATGGGTTGCTAAGGGGGGAAGCTGAGTGTAAGACATGTAACTAAGCATTAGTAGGCAATCCCATGTAAATGAGTGGTAGGATAGTGAATCGTACTGTCACATAGGAAATGAGCACATTCCGTGCAGTGTAGGAGTAGGATAAGGGGGAGTAACAGAGTAGGAGATAGGTGACATCACAGGGGGGAATGTATGAAAGAAATGCAGCTCATTGGAGCACAGTGGCATGTGAAAGATGTCAGTCACACATCATGGAAAGAGGAGTGTCAACAAGTAGGCATGGGAAAGCCAAGAAATGGAAGGTGTACACTATGGATAACACCAAAGTTTCTTGCAGGGCGTGCATGCGTGCGTGTGCGCGCTGGTAGGCACGAGTAAGAGAGAGTGCGCGCGTGTAAGCGTGAGTGCGCACGTTTAAGGCAGAATACACATGTAGGAGCCTGTTTAAACACCTGTAAGCCTGTTTGCGCTGGTGTGCACGCATTTTAACCCGAATAAGCAGATTCTAGTCCATCTAAGCATGTGTGCGTGCGTGTTAGCCGCTGTGAGCGTGTTTTCGCTGGTATGCACGTCGCTCCCCCCTGAGGAAACAGAAGGGAAAAAGGAAGCATGAGAAATAGTAGGAAGCTAGCAGGGATTACTGGCAGAGCTAGCAGGTGAAAACAATCAGAAGCAGGCAATTACACAGGCAGAACAGTAGCCCAGCCCAGCACTTAAAACTCTGCAAACAACAGTGCAGAATGTTTCTCTCAAGAGACACTGCAACAGAGGAGTAAGCTATTAGAAGTGAAAACTGAAAAAGCTTCACTCAGACCAAAAATGCTAGGGGCTGCCATAGCTGTTATAAGGAGACATATGCAACTTGCTGAGGGTGGTGACTATGCAAATGCTGCCGGACAACCCACAGTGAGGAGACGGAGAAGAGTGTACAGGCCCAGGGTCACCTACCAGGGGTTACATGAGCTGGAGATAGTGGAGCTATAGAGTGGACAGAGACCTCCTACAGCAAATTGTTGAGCTGTGCAGGCCACGCCTCACACACAGAACCAACAGAGGGAACCCATCCCAGTGGAAACCAAGGTATGTGTTGGCCTAAGAATACTAGCAACAGGTACCTTCCAGAGACCAACTGGTGATATGATGGGGATATCACAGGCATCAGCATCCAGGGTACTGCACCAGTTCCTGGATGCCATGTCAGCACATGTCGGTGATCATGTATATTTCCCCAATTCCCATGAGGTATTGGCCAGCAATATGCATCTCTTCCAGCAAATAGCGGAATACCCTGAGGTAGTGGGTGCAATAGACTGCACGCATATACGCATCAAAGCACCAGCTGGTGAGCAGGGTAGGGCCTACATTAACCACAAGGGCTTCCCCTCCATCAACTGCCAGGTTGTGTGTGATGCCCAGGGCATAATAATGAATGTGTGTGCTGGCTGCCCTGGAAGCTACCATGATTCCCATATCTGGCATTTGACGCAGCTGTACCAGACATTTGCCAATGGGGACATCCCACATGGTCACTTAGTGGGGGATGCTGGCTACGCACTGGAGCCGTGGCTGATGACACCCATCAGAAATGCACACACACCTGAACAAGAACGCCATAATGAGGCACACGCACAAACACGAAATGTAATCGAGCGTGTGTTTGGGCTGCTCAAGTCACGGTTCCGGTGCCTGGACACATCTGGTGGAGCCTTGCAGTACTCACCAACTACATGTACCCAAATTGTCATGGTATGTGCTATGCTACATAATATGATTCTGCAAAACAGCTGCAGCAGGACCAGCATAGGGCTGGGCCAAACAGCCCCCCACCATTGCCAAGCCAATCACAGGCAGAGCGTGACTCGGAGGAGGAACAACCTGAGCCTGCCCCAGTAGGCAGAAGGAGGCGTGCCCAGTATGCCTTGGCCTTGGCAAAGCGGCAACGCATAGCACATACACTGGCTCAGTAGGAACCCTGGAAATGATACCTCTCTCTGACTCACACATATAGTAAAAGGGATGCCTAAGTTGACACAACCTGCTTTCAAACATGTACAGGGAGTGTAGTATGTGCATCCAACATAGACAGCCCTGCAGCACCACCTGAGGCATGATTGCCATGTGTTAAGCAATGTAACACCATGTAGTATATGCAAACTTGATGACCCTGACTAACATCCTACCCTCACCAAGCATGATGCCACAATATGAAGACAAGATGATCAATTACAATAATTGGCTTAAGTATTGCTGTTAGTCAAAGGGGATCCAATGCGTGCCAGCCTGGGATGACATGCTGAGCAAGACATGATGCTCCACCTGCTAGGGATGGTGTGCACCTATCACTCCTGGCCTTTTGGATACTGGCAAAGGCTGTTGTCACCCCCACCGTGCCTTGAATAGGTAAGGCTCAAAACACAAACCCACCTCCATAGGTATCACAAGGGATAAGAACCTAGACGTAATGCTACCCAATGCCAGAAGTCTAAACTGCAAGATGCATGCAGTCTAAACTCTCCTCAGCATGGAGAATGTTGATATCTGTTCTGTAACAGAAACCTGGGTCAAGGCTCACAAGAGCACCCTAACACTACCAGGTTACACCTCATACCATGCTTTACAGCCCCAAAACATGGAACAAACTACAAAAGGAGGGTGACTAGCAATAATTGTCAAGGATAACCACACCCCATGTTGGTACCACAACAAGAAGCAGCATGGACTATCCACGGGCAAGTAACAGTGGCTAAAACTGCCTCCCAGTTTGTAGCCTGCTACAGACTACCCTCCTAATGCCAGGAACTGCACTTGGCCTACGTTGGAACACATGAAAATATCAAGCTCTCCAAACAACATTATATTGGGTGACTGAAAATACTCAAACATAGACTGGGAGCATTATTCTAGCTCCAACACCCTAGGCCAAAGGTTCCTAGAATTCATAAACCAAAATGCTCAGGAACAACTTACCACTCCCACAAGAGGGGTAAGCATACTGGATGTGATAATCAGCAACATGGGTACTCTATGGCCAGATGAGAAGTGTATCCCTCACTGGTAAGATCAGACCATAGAGTAATCACACTGGATATTCACATCCTGACCCCAGTCCCTGGGCAGAAAACCACAGTGAAAAACATGTGTAAAGCAAATGTTGCACTCCTCCAAACTGATGTGGAATCCATTAAAGGCCCTGTGCCTGTGGAAAATATGGGCCACACCTCAGAACCCTTTATAAATGCATTCTATGAACACTTTCAGGAATGCATGGATTATGCAATCCCAAATAAAACCAAGACCCAATTCCATACATGCAGGCATCTGGCCTGGTGGACCCCAGCCATTACCAAACCATGCAAGAGAAGGAGGAAGCTACTACATGATAGAGCAAATCCCAAAAAGGGAAGTAATCTCTGATCAGTATTATGGCAAAAAACTATGGCCACACATAAAATCCACTAAGGCCAGCTACAACATGTTGAATCTGTGAATCTTGAGGCAATGTTACACCTGCCCCATGTACACAGACAACCCCCTCCTCCCCCAAGAAATACAAATATATGTGAGAGATGCAACCATTTATCCAAACTGGAGGCCGAGCTCTCTCAACTCAGTACTGGCAAAACTAGTCAGGAGGAGAAGGTAACCACACACACCACAAACCCAGTCTCACATAGACCTATCACAACTGCAAACCAAAGACATAAACACACAAAAACATTCCCGGAGGCTCTAATTAAAAATCCACCAAATCAACAGAGGCCTCCAAAGCAGACACCCAAGCAACCACTACCTCAAAACATAGCACATGCAACACATAGTTCACAAAGTCAGTGTGCCAAACAGTCACAGCCCTTAAGGACAAACAACATGCCTGATACACTTGTAATAGGTGACTCCATAGTCAGACACACTGATGTCCCGCTCACCAGACTGAACAAGGAAAAGGTTACAGTAAGCTGCCTGTAGGCCGCTACAATCCGCCACATAACACAAGCATGCAGGTCACTCCAAAGCAAGTACAAATATGACTCAGTCATTGTCCATGCTGGTGTGAATGACCTGAGATGTACCTCCCTGGACTACATGAAAAGAGACATAGAGGAGCTCTCTGATTATGTAGCCCAGGCCGGTATGACCCTGACCCTGAGCAGCATCCTACCCTCACCAAGAATGATGCCACAGTACAAACACAGAATGATCAGCTTTAACAATTGGCTCAATTACTGGTGTCATTCCAAGGGGATCCAATGTCTGTCTGCTTGGGATGACATGCTTGACAAGCCACGCTGCTTTGCCAGGGATGGCTTGCACCTGTCACCCCTGGGCTTCTGGATATTGGCTAAGGCTCTTGCCACCTCCATAGTGCCTTTTGTAGGCAAGGCTGAAAAGACAAACCCACCTCCCTAGAAAACATAAGTGGAAAAACATAAGGGTAATGCTGCTCAATGCCAGAAGTCTAAACCTCAAGATGCACGCTCTCGAGGCCCTCCCCAGTATGGAGAACATCGATGTCTGTGCAGTGATGGAAACCTGCATCAAGGCTCCTGAGAGCACCCCAGCACTACCAGGTTATACCTCATATCATGCTTTTCGGCCCCAAAACCTGGACCAAACCACAAAAGGAGGGGGAGTATCCATATTCATCAAAGATACCCACACCTCCAGGTTACTGACAATGCACGAAGCATCGGAGACCATCCATGTGCAACTAACCGTAGGCAAAACTGCTGTACAGTTTGTAGCATGCTACAGACCACCCTCTCAAACCCAGGAACCCCACTCAGCCTTCCTGAAGACACTGGAGAGTATGAATGTCTCTCCAAATACCAAACAAGGTACTCACAAATTACCACATAGGTGGTAATCCATTACGTATGGAAGAAGTAATCAGGGACCTAGGGACACAAGTGGACAGTAACCTCTCATGTGACACTCACATTGCCAAGGTGGCTAGGAAGACCTTCTATATTGGCCACCTTATCATGAAAGGATTCACATCTACATCAAGAGAGGTCATTGTGCCCCTATACTCTTCTCTTATCAGGCCCATAATTGAGTACAATGCCCCATTTGGGATGTACCTTACCCGACACCTGCAGCAGTTAGAAAGACCCCAAAAGTACCTCACCAAGAGGATAAAGGGTCTCAAACATTTGTCATATGCTGCCCGGCTGAAGAAACCCCAGCTGTATTCAGTCACATACTGCCTACTCAGAGGCGATGTATGCCCGATGTACAAGGCCATGTCCAATCCAGAATTAATGGACATGCTCCACCTCAGAAAATCCAAATCCATCAGAGCCACGAGAGTGAGAGATTTCAACCTCAACACATAAATAAATAGGATGTGCTGGAGGGACAGATTCATAACCCAGAGGCTCCCTACACTCTGGAACAGAATCCCAGTCCATGTTAGGCAGAGCCCCTCACTGACTCTCTTCAAGAGGAATCTTGACGAGTGGATGGGAGATCATAGATTTACACTAGGGGTCATCACTGTGTCACATCTAGACAGAGGCACAGTAAAGTAAACCCTAAATGGGCATAATATTCACATAGCAAGGGGTGGCGAAAGCCACACACACTCTGGCTAGGCTTATAAATGCCCTAGGGCAGATAGCCTAGTATGAACCTATGAACCTATGAAGATACAAATTGTACAGGACACTAAGGATAATCACAAGGCTTTCTTAACTGATGGTAGGAACCTTGGTGGGAATTCACAGATATGCTCTGAATTACTCAAATATTACAAACAATACACCAAACCCACACACATTGCCAACATCCAACCTGACAGGTTCAGTGCAACCCCCCCCACCAAAATGCCAAATATCTATCCCAGCAGAGTGCTGGCCCCCTGACATTGCAGATGCTGAGGTAACAGCCAGCATCTTCAAAGCAAAACACACAGCATCAATGGTACGAGATGGTGTCCTGGGCTGTGTCCAACATGAACTCCAAGAAGAATGGAACACCAAATAACACTACTGCTCAATTTCAGCCTTACCACAGGATATGTACCCAAAGAGCAGTGTACAGCAACAGTGGTCCCTCTCCACAAAGGTGGTGCCTGAATGGATACTGCAAACTATCACCCCAGAATCCTGACAAGCTTGGTCTGCAAAGCTATGGAAAGGATCATCATGGACCTCAGAAATAAAGATATTGGGGACCTACAGACACTGGACCCTACCCAGTGTGGCTTTCTTAAGGGCAGATCCTGCCCCTTAAACATGTTTGACTCATTTGAAACAGTCATCAAGGCCATTGATGGGGGAATGTGGTCCACACAGCCTATCTGGACCTTGCAAAAGCCTTCCATACAATACCCCATGTGTTCATTATAGATAAGCTCACCAGCTTAAATATAAACCCCTATGTCAGTAGATGGGTTGCAAACCAGCTCAAGGACAGAACTGACATGGTCAGAAATGCTGCAGCCATGTCAGACTACAAACCAGCTACAACTGGCATCCCACAAGGCTCGGTCCTGGGACCTCCCTTGTTTGGTATATATTTCCCATAGGTACAGGCCAACATGGAAGGACTGTGTCTGAACAAGTTTGCAGATGACTACAAACTGGGCACCATATCTGACCCTCCAGCTGACACAAGCATCCTACAAAAGGGCCACATAGAAACAGACAACTGGTGCCAGAGCCATGTCATCAAGCTAAATGCAGAAAAGTGTATAGTCATCCCCTGTGGATAAACAGTAAGTGCCCACCAATTACCACATAGGTGTTAACCCATTAAGTACTTTAGAAGTAATAAGAGACCTGGGGACACAAGTTGATAGATATCTTGCATTTGACAACCATGTGGCTGTAGTGGTTACAGAAACATACCATATACCCACCTAATCATGAAGGTAGTCACATCTAGATCAGGCGAGGTCATCGTGCCTCTTCAGTCATCCTTCATCAGCCTCACAATTGAGTACAATGGCCCCTGTGGGATGTACCTCAGCAGACACCTCCAGCAACTGGAAAGACCCCAAAAGTACCTCACCAGGAGGATCAAAGAGCTCTAACAGATGCCATGTGTTGCCTGATTAAACAAACTGCAGCTCCACACAGTGCCATACTGCCTGCCCAGAGGCAATCTGTGCCTGATGTATAAAGCCATGTCCAAGCTGGAATCAATGAACATGCTGCACCTTGTAAAATCTGAATGCCAGTGAGCTATGCACATGAGAGACCTGAACCCCAGCACTGACATAAATAGGACATGCTGTAGTGATTGATCCATAACCCAGAAGCTCCCTCCACTCTTGAGTAAACTCCCAGTACAGGTTAGCCAGAGAGTCCCTCATTGACTCTCCTCAAGAGGAATCTTGATGAGTGGATGGGAGATGGTAGGTTTACCCTGGGTATCACTGTTATGTCATGGGTAGACAGAGGCACAGTATACTAACCTTGAAATATGTCATGGCAAACTCCAGTTACAATGTGTGTTGAAGGACAAACACACTCTCTGACTAGCATTAGAAATGGCCTAGGGCACATAGCTAGTGTTTGTCAATGTCCACCCAAGTTACGGAATACACTACCAATGTTGGACAAGCCTGGTTTAAGTAGTCCATATCTGAACAAAATGCAACATGGTCATATGTGCACAACTGGCCCTTAACCAGTCTGGTGTGCTCACTATGAATATTTAAAGCAGTGATAGGACTGAAACCCAGGATACTGTCCACCACAGTGAAAGTACTGAACCAGTACACTATACGATATTACAGTGTTTGGTCAGTATGAAAGGATGTTGACAACTGTATGCAAACTATCCCATGGAAACCCTGCAGGCACAGTATAATCCCTGTTGGGTTCAGACACAAAGCAGTTGGGCAGTAAGTACACAACATGACTCCCAACACACAACTATAAATGTGAAATATTGTTGAAGTTCACACACAACCACAAATGTGGTGGACTGCAGATTTCAACATATGGAAAGCTCACACTGGGCATGCTCGCACACTTTGATAAATGAGACATATGTCAGGCAACAAGCCATGGAAAGCCTGAACTGGGCATGCTCACACACTTAGGCCATGTCTCAGTTTAGCAGTTGGCCACACATATCTGGCATTTGTATGTGTTAATCCAGGAACCTCCCACAATACAGCAATCTGCCCAGTGCACACAGTTAAATGACAACAGAGACATAAGTTAAATAGTGGATCCCTCTCATATTCAAACATCTTCCACAGATACACAAGTTGTTCATAGAAACAGGGAAAGCTATGGCAATAAAGACCTGCAAACAGTTTATCAGCAACAAATATTGTGCATCTGAAAATTAAACATATGGGTGTAGAGGTCAATACTAGGCTGTTTGCCCTAGGGAATACAAGCTTAGCCAGAGTGTGTTTGGCATCTGCCTCCCCAGTACAGTAGGCTACTGTGCCTCTGTAAAGTAGGTCACAGAAGGCACCATTTAAGGCTAGTGTGCTGTGCCTCCATCAAGCAGGGACACAGTGGAGATCCCAGGGGTTGAATTTGCAATGTCACATCCATGTGGCTGGTGTTTGCTGGAAGAGGGTTGGCGAGGACTTATAACAGTAATTGGGCATCAATTACAGACTGAGGGGAGCCTTATCTGCAGTGTCTGGACAATTTCACTGTCAACACTTTGAAGTGATGATTTTGAGGGATTGAAGTGTCTTGCCAATACTGTTCAGAGACGTCCTCCCTCTGTGGGATATTGCTCTGTAATGTATTAGCTCCCTCCTTCTGTTGTACAGCTTATATATGGCTGGTGTACACCAGACAGGTCTCCTGTTGTGGAGGAGTCTTGGGTTTATTTGGGATAGCATGATCAATGCAAACCTTCCAGATGCTCATAGAATGCAATTGTCAAGGATTATGCAGAGTGTCCTGTATAATCCCGAGCATGGGTCTTTTGAAGTCTTCCACCCCAGTCTTCACAAGTGCAAAGTCTGCTTTTGATAAATACTTTGTTTGCAGTGACTTCCTTGCCTGGGGGTGGGGATGGGATATGGATGTCCAGGGAAAGTTGGTTATGGTCAGATATTAACAATGGTGGTCTACCTCTGGTGTGGAACATAGAGTCCCCATGTTGCAGATGGTCAGGTCCAATATGTATTCCCCTTGTGGCTGTGGTGATTGGTCCTGCCATAGCACATGGATTCACAAATTGTAGTGGCTGTAGGGTGATGTTGTTGAGGCCTGAGTAGTTCCCCCACTCAATATACCTGTACCTGAAGTTAACCACTGTAATGGTGTATGTGAACACCTTCATATCCTACACTGTTCCCAGGGAAGCAAAGTGTGGTTCCTGGATATGGGAGGGGTGGTCTGAACTGGTTGTGTTGTGTGTTACAGGTCCTGTGGTCATGAAGCATGGTATAAAACATAACCTGGCAGTGCTGATGTGCATATGTGACCCTGAAGTAGGCGGCTGTTAATGCATATATATGCTATCCCCCTTACTGACAGATAGTAATAGATGTACATACTTCTTTATAAATAATGATGTCAGCCCCTATAAATACTGCAGGAGAAGAAAAGATACTCAGTAATTTTAATAGCGTGCTCTGCTAATGTGTCGCTCTCAAGCATCATAATATAGTTAGGTAGGGGTTTGAATCCTGCAAATGTTCAGTGTGTGTGCAATTCTGTTTGAAAGAAATGTCCCTTTTGGCAACTAGAAGAACACACTACATGATGTACATTCCTCTTTCTAAACACTGATGATGTCAGCACCCTATAAGTATAGCAGGAGAAGGGAAACCTCCCAGTAATGCGAATAGCACGCTCTGCTAATGCGTCTCTCTCAAGTGTCATAACATAGTTAGGTAGGGGTTTGAATCCTGCAAATGCTCAGTGTGTTTGTGTGTGTGCAATTCTGTGTGAAAGAAATGTCCCTTTTGGCAACTAGAAGAACACACTACATGATGTACATTCCTCTTTCTAAACACTGATGATGTCAGCACCCTATAAGTATAGCAGGAGAAGGGAAACCTCCCAGTAATGCAAATAGTGTGCTCTGCTAATGCATTTCTCTCAAGTGTCATAACATAGTTAGGTAGGGGTTTGAATCCTGCAAATGCTCAGTGTTTGGGTGGGGGGGTTAGTGTGTGCAAAAGAAATGTCCCTTTTGGCAACTAGAAGAACACACTACATGATGTACATTCCTCTTTCTAAACACTGATGATGTCAGCACCCTATAAGTATAGCAGGAGAAGAGAAACCTCCCAGTAATGCAAGTAGCATGTCCTGCTAATGCGTCTCTCTCTCTCAAGTGACATAACATAGTTAGGTAGGGGTTTGAATCCTGTAAATGCTTAGTGTGTGTGTGTTTGGGGGGGGGTAGTGTGTGTGCAATTCTGTGTGAAAAAAATGACCCTTTCAGCAACTAGAAGAACACACTACATGATGTACATTCCTCTTTCTAAACACTGATGATGTCAGCACCCTATAAGTATAGCAGGAGAAGGAAACCTCCCAGTAATGTGAATAGTGTGCTCTGCTAATGCATTTCTCTCAAGTGTCATAACATAGTTAGGTAGGGGTTTGAATCCTACAAATGCCATGTGTGTTTTTGTCACACAGTTTGTCCATGTGTGTTGGGTGTTGCTCTTAATATTGTATGACATATATTATATCAGTAATGTCAATGCACACATGAGGTATGTGTGTGCCACATAGACATATGTACCTGTGACCTTAAATAGTTCCCATGTGTGAAGCCTGCCTCATGTGAATACATGGAATTTGCATTACACAACTTTTGACTGTGGTTTTCTGTGCAGGGGCTGTGGTTGGTATGTGAATATACAGTGAGAGTAGTCTATGGTGTCATCTTACCAGTGAGGGATACACTTCTGGTCTGGAGCATATAGTCCACATGTTGGTGATGATCAGGTGCAGCATGTTTTCCCCTCTTGTGGGAGTGGTAACAAGTTGTTCCATAGCATTTGAGTGTATGGATTCTAGGAACCTTTCACCTAGGGTGTTGGAGCTACAGTAATGCTCCCAGTCTATGTGTGGGTAAATGAAGCTGCCCAATATATTGTTGTTTGGAGACACCTGCAGATATTCATGTATTCTTAAGTAGGCCAAGTGGGTTACCTGGGTTTAGGAGGGTGGTCTGTAGCAGGCTATGAACTGGAAGTCAGTTTAACCCACTGTTAGTTGCACATGGATAGTCTGTGATGCGTCATGCTGTGGCAACAACCTGGGGGTGTGGGTATAGGTTCATAGGTTCATAGGTTCATACTAGGCTATCTGCCCTAGGGCATTTATAAGCCAAGCCAGAGTGTGTTTGGCTTTCGCCACCCATTTTAAATTAATGTTGCTATGCCCTTTTCTGAGGTTAGTATACTGTGCCTCTGTCTAACATTGACACAGAAGTGATACCTGGGGTAAACCTACGATCCCCCATCCACTCATCAAGATTCCTCTTGAAGAGAGTCAATGAGGGACTCTGCCTAACCTGGACTGGGATTTTATTCCAGAGTGAAGGGAGCCTCTGGGTTATGAATCTGTCCCTCCAGCATGTCCTATTTATGTCAGTGCTGAGGTTCAAGTCTCTCGAGCGCGTAGCTCGATGGGATTTGGATTTTCTGAGGTGCAGCATGTCCATTACTTCCGGGTTGGACATGGCATTATACGTCAGGCACAGATCGCCTCTGAGCAGGCGGTATGCCACTGAGTATGGAGTTTTGTTAACCGGGCAGCATATGGCATCTGTTTGAGCCCTTTGATCCTCTTGGTGAGGTACTTTTGGGGTCTTTCCAGTTGCTGCAGGTGTCTGGTAAGGTACATCCCAAAAGGGGCATTGTACTCAATTATGGGCCTGATGAGGGATGAGTAAAGAGGCACGATGACCTCCCCTGATCTAGATGTGAATCCCGTCATGATTAGGTGGGCTATATAAAATGTTTTTCTAACCACTTTGGCCACGTGGTTGTCAAATGAGAGATTGCTATCAACTTGGGTCCCCATGTCCCTAATTACTTCTTCCGTACTTAATGGATTACCACCTATGTGGTAATTTGTGGCCACTTTGTTTTTGCCAAACAGGATGACTATACACTTTGTGGCATTTAGCTTGAGGCCATGGCTCTGGCACCAGTTGTCTGTTTCTATGAGGCCCTTTTGGAGGATGGTTGTGTCGGCTGGAGAGTCGATTATAGCGCCCAGTTTGCAGTCATCTGTGAACTTGGTCAGCCACAGTCCTTCCGTGTTGGCCTGTACCTCCGAGAAATATATACCGAACAGGAGAGGTCCCAGGACTGAGCCTTGTGGGATGCCACTTGTAACTGGTTTGGAGTCTGACATGGCTCCAGCAATTCTAACCATGTGGGTTCTGTCCTTGAGCCAGTTTGCAACCCATCTAGTGACATAGGGGTTTATATTTAAGCTGGTGAGCTTATCTATAATGCCCGAGTGGGGTATTGTATCGAAGGCTTTTGCGAGGTCCAGGTAGGCTGTGTGGACCACCTTCCCTCGTCAATGGCCTTGGTGACTGTTTCAAAGAAATCAACCAGGTTTAAGAGGCAGGATCTGCCCTTAACAAAGCCAAACTGGGTAGGATCCAGTGTCTGTAGGTCCCCAATATCTTTATGTATGAGGTCCATGATGATCCTTTCCATAGCTTTGCAGACCAAGCTAGTCAGGCTTATGGGGCGATAGTTTCCAGGATCCGTTGAGGCACCACCTTTGTGTAGAGGGACCACTGTTGCTGTACGCCACTCTTTGGGTACATATCCTGTGGTAAGGCTGAGATTGAACAGTAGTTTTATGTTTGGGTTTAGCTCATCTTGGAGTTCATGTAGGATGCAGCCCGGGACACCATCTGGTCCCATTGATGCTGTGTTTTTTGCTTTGGAGAGGGCGGCTCTTACCTGAGCATCTGAGATGTCAGGGGGGCAGCACTCTGCTGGGATAGATATTTGCCCTTCTGGTGGGGAGGAAGTTTGCACTGAACCTGTCAGCTAGGATGTTGGCAATGTCTGTGGGTTGGTGTATTTTTGTCATTTTGGACTAATTCTGAGCATATCTGGGAATTCCCACCCAGGTTCCTAACATAACTAAAGAAAGCCTTGTGATTATCCTTAGTGTCCTGTGCAATTCTTCTCTCGAAGCTGGCCTTAGACGATTTTATGAGTGCCCGTAGTATTTTGCTAACACTGATCAGAGATGCCTTCCCTTTTTGGGATTTTGCTCTATCATGTAGTAGCTTCCTCCTTCTATTGTATAGTTTGTTTATGGCTGTGGTCCACCAGACAGGATGTCTGCCTTTGGAGGATTGGGTCTTGTTTTTATTTGGGATTGCATGATCCATGCATTCCTGAAGGTGTTCATAGAATGCATTTATAAAGGATTATGTGGTCTGGGCCATATTTTCCACAGGCCCGGGGGCTTTGAAGGATTCCACCTCGGTTTTGAGGGGAGTGGAATTTGCTGTAGAGAAGTTTTACACTGTGGTTTTGTGGGCAGGGGTTGGGATGTGAATATCCAGTGAGATTAGTTTATGGTCTGATCTTACCAGTGAGGGATACACTTCTGGTCTGGAGCATAGAGTCCCCATGTTGGTGATGATCAGGTCCTGTATGTTTCCCCTCTTGTGGGAGTGGTAACAAGTTGTTCCATAGCATTTGAGTGTATAAATGCTAGGAACCTTTGAGCTAGGGTGTTGGAGCTAGAGTAATGCTCCCAGTCTATGTTTGGGTAGTTGAAGTCCACCAATATAATGGTGTTTGGAGAGACCTTCATATTTCCAGTGTTCTCAGGAAGGCCAAGTGGGGTTCCTGGGTTTGGGAGGGTGGTGTGTGGCAGGCTATAAACTGGAAGGCAGTTTTACCCACTGTTAGTTGCACATGGATAGTCTCTGATGCTTCGTGCTGTGCCACCAACCTGGAGGTGTGTGTATCTTTGACGAATATTGATACTCCCCCTCCTGTTCTGGTTCAGTGCAAGTTTTGGGGCCGACAAGCATGGTATGAGGTATAACCTGGCAGTGCTGGGGTGCTCTCGGGAGCCTTGAACCAGGATTCTGTTACTGCACAGATATTGATGTTCTCCATGCTAAGGACAGTTTCCAGTGCATGCATCTTGAGGTTTACACTGCTGGCGTTGAGTAGCATTACTATTAGTTTCTTATCCCTTGTGATACCTATGGAGGTGGTTTTGTCTTTTGAGCCTTGCCTAAAAAAGGCACTATGGGGATAGCAAGAGCCTTTGCCAATATCCGAAAGCCCAGGGGTGACAGGTGCAAGCCGTCCCTAGCAAAGCATCGTGGCTTGTCGAGCATGTCATCCCAGGCTGACAGGCATTGGATCCCCTTTGAATGACACCGAAACTTAAGCCAATTGTTGAAATTGATCATCTTGTCTTCATATTGTGGCATCATTCTTGGTGAGGGTAAGATGCTACTCAAGGTCAGGGTCATACCAGCCTGGGCCACATGCTCAGAGAGCTCCTCTATGTCTCTTATCATGTAGTCCAGGGAGGTACGTCTCAGGTCATTCACACTGGCATGGACAATGACTGAGTCATATTTGTACTTGCCTTGGAGTGACCTGAGTGCTTGTGTTATGTGGCGGATCATAGCGCCTGACAGGCATCTCACCGTGACCTTCTCCTTGTTCAGCCTGGTGAGCGGGATGTCAGTGTGCCTGATGATAGAGTCACCTATTACAAGTGTATCAGGTGTGTTGTTTAGCCTTAAGGGCTGTGACTGTTCGGCACACTGGCTTTGTGAGCTATGTGTTGCACGTGTTCTGTTCTGGGGTAGCGGTTGCTTGGGTGTCTGCTTTGGAGGTCTCTGCTGCTTAGGCAGATTTTTATTTAGAGCCTCCGAGTATGTTTTTGTGTGTTTATGTGTTTGGTTTGCTGTCGTGGTAGGTCTATGTGAGACTGGAATTGTAGTGACTGTGGTTTCCTTCTCCTCCTGACAGGTTTTGCCAGTACTGAGTTGAGAGAGCTTAGCCTCCAGTTTGGCTATATGGTTGCATCTCTCACATGTGTTGGAATTTGTTGGGAGGAGGAGAGGGTTGTCTGTGTACATGAGGCAGTTGTAACATTGCCTCAAGATTCCCAGATTCACCAGCTGGACCGGAGAGGAGATTGACAACTGACCTTTGGACATGCTAGAATAGTATTGGGAATTCCTTTATAATTGACAAAAAAAGGGCCAATGGGGAACAAGGTACTCAAGGGGAGTTTGTGAGGGTGTAGTGCTTTTAATTTGTTAGTGCTGACATATATAATTGCTTTAGTGAGCAAGTGCCAGGTAACTTAAATGCAATGTGTTACAGGTAACTTAAATGCAAAAATGACAAACAGTAACTTTCTTTCAAGTGAAACAAGGAAATAAGTACAGTCAGCAATGCAGATGTCACTAAGGATCCAGAGAGGCACTGAAAAGCCGCATTTTAGGTGGAATTAGTGTTTCAGGGAAATAACAAGCAAACAAGCATACAAACAAAGCTACATTCAGCAGGCCTGGATCTAGTCTATGCTACAGCAAACAAGGTGTACCAATTTCAGTAAGAAACAGTTCAAATATGCAGGCACTATAAGCCTTTAGCCAGAAATTCCCAGCTCAGACGGGCAGAGTCCAGCCTCTCCTCCCACAAGAGTGCAGACCATGAACCTTCTTAATGTAAAATAACTGGCCTGAAGCCCAAGTGCTTAAACCAGAACTAATACACTTTTAGAATAACAGACACTGAGCCCTCAATCAGCAGTTCCCAACTTAGAAGGATGTAAGCTACCTGTCCTGCCACCACAGTATCCTTGACATTTAATGAGACTCACCCTCCTGTCATAGTTAGTTCCATGTTTTGGGGCTGTCAAGCATGGTATGAGGTGTAACCTGGTAGTGCTAGGGTGCTCTTGGGAGTCTTGAACCTGTTGTCTATTACTGCACAGATATCAACATTCTCCATGCAGAGTAGAGTTTGGACTGCATGCATCTTGCGGTTTACATGTCCAGCATTGAGTATCATTACTTCCATTTTCTTATCCCCTGTGCTACCTATGTAGGTGGCCTTCTGTTTTCAGCCTTACCACCAGAATGCAAAGATGTGCAGACATTACACTATGGTAATTAATAGTGGTGTACAAAACAATACAATGACAATCATACTGTTAATGCATCAGGCATGCTGGGATATACCCACAATGATATCATTACACTGTACTGTTGACAACATGATAATATTACTACACTTCTATGTAGTCACCCTGTGCATCAGCACCATGTTAACCTGTTCCTGCATCAATGTTACAGATTGCAGGAGGTGGCACAGTTTCATCATATGCACAGGGTGTGTACTTGGTATGCCTGAGTCTGCCACTGATACAACCAATCGACATGTATGTGTGTGTGTGTTAGTGAGGGACAACAGTACAAGATGGGGCAATGTTGATGCGGTGTGCGTGTATGTGTTAGCCCAAGGTGTTAGCATTATGCATGTGTGTATGCATGCACACAGTTCCACCTCATGGCTGCCATATACAGGTGTTTGTGGACAGCCACAGACTGTACCTGCCAGGTCATACAGATCACTGTCTCTGGCCACGGACACGGTACCTGTGCCTGGCAGGGGTGCTACGGACAGTATCAGGTACTAAGCCAGACTGGGTACTGTCATCAGAAGCAGTTGGTTGATGACTGGAGACATGTCCCTGCTGGGACTGTCCAGAGCCACGTGCACATGGTCTCCTAGGGCGGTCTGATGACAGCACAGACCCAGCATTGCTGGGGCTGGTACTGGCACTATGGGAGTGGCTGCGGGTTTGTTGTCATCCGCGATGACTGCCAGCTGCTGATGTTGCTGGCATACGTCCACGTTGATGCCTCAACCATCCTGCATTGCCCTGGCTCATGGACATGTAGTTGTGGAACAGATCTAATGTGTCCCCCCAACGTCTGTCAATGACCTCGGTGAAATTACGGATGGCAGCCGCAATGTCACGCATAGTGTCATTCATAGCAGTGTGATGTGCTCTCAGCTCCCTCAGACCCTGTCTGGTGTACCGTTCCATATGTGCCTGTGCCTGCATTACAGCCCGGAACATAGCTGAGGTTGAAAGACCTCTGTGGGCACGTCTGACAGGGGCAGTACGACCACGGATGCTCCCACGAGAACCCCTGGACATCTGCCTGTGTGGTACCATGTCAGGACTCTGGCCATGGCTGCTGTGAGGGGATGCATGTGCCACTGATACCACATTACCCTGGTCAATGCCCACTGTATGCTGTCCCTCACCTAAGGACATTGGTGACAATGGATGTATTGGCAGGATGACTGTGCGCATTGATGGGGTTGACTGCTGTGTACTGTCGATTGGCTGACCAACAACAGACCCTGTCACACCTCCCTGTGCCATTACACATGTATCATCATTATCACTATCCCCAGCAGTGGATTCAGGTTCCCTGCTGCACACCACCAGAGCAACACCAGAACCTGTGAGAGGAAGACAGGAAACACAGTTTACAATGTGTACACAATGTTACCACAGATGCACACGGGCACATGCACACATGCACACATGCACACATGCGCACATGCACACATGTGCACATGGGCACATGGGCACATGGGCACATGGGTGCATGCACACATGCACACATGGGCACATGCACACATGCACACATGGGCACATGCACACATGCACACATGGGCACATGCACACATGGGCACATGGGCACATGCACACATGGGCACATGCACACTCCTCAGTACATGAGATACAAACACACAGACACAAACACACCTGCAATCAAACACATAGCAATACTGTTTGAGGGTATTATTACTATTATTATCATTAGTATTAAAAGTATTGTTATTACACACTCACCAGCATGGATTGGCTGCCTTGCTGTTACACCAGAGGGACCTGCACAAATAAGACATTTATTGTCAGTGGGCACAACTGTGCCATTGATACTGTGAGTATGATACAGTTCAGTAGTACAACAGTTGGCTTTCACAGGTCTACTGCTGATATTGAGAATATCAATCTTGCACAATAATTTCCAGGATAACAGCTACAAACACAGTACACATCTCACACATGCATAAACTACCAGTGTAGAGAACAGTCAACTATAGATATGGCATGTTACCTGCACGCTCCATGTCCACATGCTGGGTGGCTCCAGCCTCCATCATTACACATGTCTGCGGATGTTGTTGTTGTTGGGCTGGAGCCACAACACTTAGGAGGAGCCCCTCCAGTCTGGTGAGGGGGGGTGTATAGCCACCCCACCACCTGTGGCAAGCTGTTGCCTGTGGATATCAGATGCACGCTGATGGACATTTCTAATTAAATCACTGCAGTGATGGCATACCTGCTCATATGTCCGGTTATGCATGCCTATGTCATTTACCCAACGGACAAGGTCTTGCCACAGTGCAGCCCTCTCCTGCTGGTTCTGGCTGGTGCGGGAAAAGAGTGTGGCAAAATCCCGCACCAGGCTCTGGTGTATCTCCTCTTCCTCTGCAGCAGAGTATGAGGGGTTGTGCTGGTGCACCATCACCCTGGAAGGAAAAGAAAAATATGTGAGCAAGTGATATGGCACACATAATACTCTACTGTAGTGATATCACTGAACTGCCATATATAGCATCTGTCTGTCTATTGGGGGATACACATGTAAATGACCACATATCAGTGCTCAGCCAACAACTGTGTGACAGTGCCTGGCACACTCCATACAACAAACTAGTATACACCAGCAGTCGGCACACTGTTTGAGGTCCAATGCACAACCTCACACTGGGGGTTTGTATCAAGGTAATGGATGGGGAACATTGTCAACCCATGCAATGCATGCAATGCACAGTAAAATTTCAATGGTAATGCACCCTAGTCTTTGTGGCCATACCCTACCTACACCGCAGTCACATACAGGGAACCACAGCACAACATATGGCAATGTAGTATGTTTGTATCCCAATACCTGACACATCTTTCTCTGGCCTCACACCAAGGACACACACTACCATGACAGACACAAAGTCATGCTGAGCAATCACACCATTACAGACCTTGCACACAGTCAGTGGCACACTCATTCCACCTCACATAGTTGGTATTGCAATGAGTACATGTGTGTGTGCATTGTGTCATAGGTAGGTAGTATGCTATTGGCCCTGGGCCTACAGCAGCATACTGTTATGCTACCCTGCCCCTTGGGACACATGTAATGTGATTGTACTTGCTCCTGTCAAACAGTTACACAGGGTGACTCATATGGCATATTACCTATCTGCATAACATTCAACAGGGGTATGTCTGACATCTACTAATGAGGAGCCTTGCTTCTTAATGCTGGGTGGTTTACTCCAGGGTATGGCTTATTTGTGGGTAGGAACCTGTACCTCCACCATGTGCTCTTTACTGCGGTGCCAAGGATGACAGACATAGGTCATTTAGGCTGGGGATATTGTGAGGTGTTACCATGGTTGTTGGACAACTGTTATGGGTGTGACTTAACTATGTATATCCAGCAGTGGTAACCTCTGTGTAGGTAGTATGAAAGGCACTCTATCTGTGGTTTTGTCAGTCACTCTGCATAGGTAATGTGTTTGAGGGCATTATCACTGTTTGTTAGGTATGACTGTGTCCTTCTCCTTTCTGTAGTTGTCATGGGAGGTACATACCATGTAGGACATTGTGAGGTGTAGAGGGGTACAGTGACCTACATTTCCTTAGCTGACATACCATTTGTGCTGACACGTACCATGTACAGGGATTACATGACTAGTGTGCCACTGTAAATATCAAAGGGGAGGCTATTGTACACTTGTTTCCCATGTTCCCTCCTGACACATCCAGTAGTAGGCAGGCAACCACCTATGTGGTGGTTAGTGGTGTAAGTGTTTTGGAATGGGGTATGGTACTCCAGTATCCACACTGGTGTTCAGTCCATGCCTTTGTCACCAGGCACCTGTTGCAATACATCTGCACACATGTGCCTCTCTCAGTATATATATATATATATATATATATATATATATATATATATATATATATATATATATATATATATATAGAGAGAGAGAGAGAGAGAGAAATATTCATATACATACATATCTCTAGACATTCATATCTGTCTGTATATGTGTATGTATCTATATATATATATATATATATATATATATATATATATATATATATATATATGTATGTGTCTATTACATATATATGTATATACATATTCTATCTATCTATATATGTCTATCTATTTATACATCCCTCTCTATCTATGTACACATATATTATATATATATATATATATATATATATATATATTTTTATTTACACATACAAATACACACACTAACATACTGCTAAACATCCATTACTGTACAACCTACATTGTACGTTGCACTACAACCTACATTGATATGTGCACATAGCAACCTTCAAATACATATGTATGTCCAGCCTTCACTAACAGTTGCAGTATGTCCCCTGCCCTATGCACATCTTCATATATATATATATATATATATATATATATATATATATATATATATATATATAGATACAGACTGCTAACACATATGGAGGGTTCACAGTATGTAGATTATTAGATTATTAGTTTACATTACCTTTGTTTCTCACTGCTGTTTGTGATGGCTTGCTGCTTGGTGGCCTGCTGCTGGTTAGCTTGATGGTTTTTATTTATTTATTTATTTATTTTTGTTGCCTCTCTCTGTGTCTCTGTGTCTCTGTGTCTCTGTGTCTCTGTCTCTCTCTCTCTCTCTCTGTCTCACCCTCCGGTTGTTGCAATGAAACTATTGCATGTGTGGACTGGGAGTACAGGCTGCTTTTGTAGGTATCTGCACATGTGCATGTGATGGCCTCTGCACCAATTGTTAGCCAGCATTTACTAATTGCATGCAGCCTGCTGTGTGGTAATTGCAGTTCTCACTGTGATTTCAGGACAGTGCTATAAAATGTTAGGTTAGGTAGGCGTAGCCCTTTCAGATTTTCAAGGTGGGGACCATGCTGGTATGCTGTGGACACTGTTCTGTGAGTGTAAAGGTTGGTATGTCTCTCATATTTAAGGCTGTGTTGTAGGCACTGAAATGCATGTTGTACTGAAACCTGACTATTGCTTCCTCCAGTTCATTCTTCTCAGTGTGTATGTTAACTGACACCTAATAATACTAATACTGTTTAAATGGGAGTATGTGCTTTCCTGTGGGACTTGTGGATTAACTGGTATACAGCAGTGGCTCTTGCAATTTGTTGCTATGGCTTCACTATTTGGCCTTTACATTCACTCCTTGAAGGCCTGCTAGGTGTCTTTACTGGAATGTGTTGCTATGGCTTTCCTATTTTCCATTTACATTCACTCCTTGTAATGCTTGCTATATTTCTTTCAGCAGCAATTCCTTATATGTTTGGTGTGGTTTGGTGGTACTGCATGCAGTCTGGTCTGGCCAAGGTGTGGGGCTTGACACCTACAAGGGTATTTTATTTTGCTGCTGAGCAGTAGTGGGGCCTTGTACTTTGTACTAACAGTTATGGATAGCAGGCACATGCAGCGCTTGTAAACTGCTATACTGTCCTTATTTTATTAGTTGGCTACATCCTTTGATATTTCTGGGTTGTACTCCTACATGAGGGTGTGTGCTTATGGAAGCTATTCTACAGCTATTCACAGAGTGTATGACAGCAGACATAATGATATGCCTGTGAGTTTGTGACACTTGCAGGCCTCAGATACTCTCAGGTGTATCTTTTATCAGCCTCAGGGAATGGTACATATCAGTGGGATACACCCGTGATATATTTCAGATATTCTGCAGTTGTGACTGTGGGGTATTTTGAGCATATGTATTATGACACCATTTCTGACATGCAAGTAGTGCATACTTGAAGTAATTGGCAGTTACCATTACGTGGGATTCAACACCTTTCTGCCTACTGTTAGTACATTTCACAGGGAGTCAGTGGGGCACAGTTAACATTTGTTTTCAAATCAGGGACATCCTTGTAAATCAGTCACAGTTGCGAGGTCTGGCCTCTTACCTATTCAAATATGGCAGTGTTTATCCTGCTCTGATAGTGTGTGTGGTTTGCAAGGTGCTACTGTCACATTATTACCTACTAGCTACCTACTAGCATGGCTGTTTCTCTTCTCACACTAATGTTATACAAATCCACAAGAATTGCCAGTAAAGATACAAGAAAAGCTTTGTGTAATAGCCTTCCTATATTCCCTTTACATTCAGTCCTACTATTTCATGATATATTGCTTTCAGCACAAAGTTCTTGTATATCAGTCATGGCTTAGTGGTAAGTCATGCAGACTAGTGTTTCCAAGGTCCTGGGTTTGAGACTGACAGAGGAATTTTATTTTGCTGCTGAGCAGACTACAGGCCTTGTCATTCAGAGTGACTAAGGCACTTTTAAGCAGTTGTAAGCGGGTTAGCGCTGGTTTGCGCGGAGCTCACGCATGCACACTGTCGCTTAGCTTCGCGCACACATGCTTAGCTAAGCGTACACAAGTGCACACCCGCTTACAACTGCTTAAAAGTGCTTACTCTCATGCACACCCATGCTAATTTCTTTGAAAGAAAAGAAAATGGGGAGATAGGAAAGTGGTGAAAAAGGGGGCACAAAGAGGGTAGGACAGTAGGAAAACAAGCGCGGGATTTGCAGGAAGGATGTAGGAAAGGCCCATAGCTGCCCATTTCTTTATCAGCAACAGCTGTGCATATGTGTGTAATTTGGTGTGAAATTTGAAACCTTACACCCCTGAGAGAGGGGTGAGGACAACAAAGTATGTTGTACAGCCAATTGTAATTACCAGTTCACATGTCCAGCAGACATGTCTGCAAAATGGGCAGCTATGTATGGGCCGTAATTTTTTTGCGGGAACAGAGTGCCCTTTTTTTATTTTTTTTTCAGGTGAGAGTGGAATGTGAGGTACAGGAAGTAGGTATATTTGGGGAGGTAGGTAGGGGAGGTTAACAGACAAGACAAACAAGACGCATACAGGGGTGGAGTATGACACATGTGGGGGGAAACACAATTGACGGGGACGGATGTTTGGATATTGCGAGCCCATGAGCCCACAGATGGCAACAGTGGAACTGAGATCCCCACCCATGGGCAGTTGCCACTGCGTCTTCACTGCCCAGGATGGGGCTGTACTGGGGGCTGTGTAGGATGGGCAGCAGGCACACCCGTGAGTTGCACCACCCGTGCCTCAAGCTGGCATAGGGGTTCAAGCACAGAATGCCTGATCTCGCTACGCACCACAGACTGGACACTTTGGAGGTTGAGTGGACGGTCTCCTCCAGCCACGCTTGCAGAGGGGGCATGAGCCCCATCCCCTGCAGTGCTTCCACCCGAAGGTGGCACAGGGCCACTGGAGGAGGTTCCGGCCTAGGCACTAGTGCCAGGTGCACTCTCCAGCTGAGGTGGGAGAGGTGGGTCCACTGGAACCCGCCTTCCCTGTTGTCCTATGTTTAGCAATATTTTATGACATTTTGGGTTAGTAACAAACAATACCATTCAAAATTAGTTGTAACAGCATGCATCAGTATTCCCATTAACCAAACACCCATGAATTCCAAACATTGAACAACAAGCATAACACATGCATATTTTGAACAACAGTACACAATCCAACAGCATGCAGGGTTGATTGATGGCAACAGGCCATCAGGTTTGGATATGTGAACAGGGCACATGCATCAACGTACATGCAAATATGTTTGAACCAACAGGACAAATGTCCATAGGAATTAATTGTGAATACACATACCCAGTTTGTTGTGGAATGGCATTATTTGTGAATATAGGGTAGGGTGAAGAAATATTTCATTAACAGCTTCAACTACCTACACATATGCTGTACATCTCTAGTAGCTGCAGATATATATACCCTACAGGTCTTAGTACAGTTTCCTATATGTAACCTTAGGAATGTTAGTGATGGGACTGTTACTGCTACATTAATTTACATTGCATTTTTATTCATACACATTCATATCTGGCTGTGTTCAGGTACAGCATCCTGCTACATTTGATTTATATGGCTCTAGACAACTGTGGATGTTCATTATTTCATACAACCATACTATCTCCATATTGCAAGGGTACAGCAACATATCCAAATTGTGGGACAGACACATTCCAACTTCAGTACTTTATTTCAAACATTTCACATTTTGGTTTTGGCTGTCTCATTCATTTCATTATGTACTGACTGCAGTATACTTTATTCAAGAGTTATGACAGCTTTCTTGGTCGATTAATACCTCTTTCTCACACTCTCACTTGTTTTATTTTTACAATTCAGGATGGTACTTAATTCTAGGCGTTATTAACATGTCTTACTTGGTTACAACAATCCTTTCCAACAGACTCACTTGTTTCATATGGCAGATTTTAAAAGGGGCTGTATTTGACACATGTCTATTGTCTTTAGCTTGTTTACCACTAATTTTCAGGCTGCAGCAGATTATCTGATATTACAATACAGGTGGAAAATCTCTATTTCAGACTTGTTTAATTTTTATTTCTGGATTACAGGCTGCATCACTTATCTAATCATACAATACTTGCAGAATCTTTCTTCTAGTGTTATTTGAACTTTATTCATATGTAACTACACTGAACTCTTTTACAAGCTGTCTCACTTTTATTGTATAACAATTACAGAAAAATAATTACTAACCTGCCTGGTGGCGCAACCGCTCCAGCCTATCACCATAGGCTCGCCAATTCGCGGAACGCACACCTGCAGCTGTAATATAAATGAAGTAATATTGGAACATACATCTCCATAATATCAGCTAGGATAATTTCTTATGTAATTACATGGATACTTACTCAGTAGTGGGGCATTGGGCATTTGTCGGGCCTCCTGGATCCAACGGTTCAGTTGGTCCTGCTTTCGTCTCTTCAGGTCCGCATGGCGGTGACGGACCTGTTCACCAGTCCTTGGTATGCCTGTGGCACTGGTGAGATCATGTGCCAACTGGTTCCACGCCTCTGCCTTGTACGCTCCCCACAGAACCTGGCCCTGCATGAGTTGAGCTTCATGATCGTGGACTAGGAGCCAAACTATATATTTGGACTCCTCAACACCCTACCTCTGTGCTCGGAAGCGACTGCCCTCTCCTACACCTGCCATCCTGACTGCAAATAGGTTCCACAATCAGTTATGCTGTGTATTCCCGCCTATGGGGCTTATATATGCCGTTTTTCCCGCAGTTATCTGTGATTGGCCATTTTGGAATTGTATCAGCTTAAAAAAACCTGCTTTGTCATGCTTCTATTTCCATTCATTCCTATATATATGCTAATACTGCATTTTTCAGTACAGCTGTCTTGGTTTGTGGTTCAGTACTTTGACTATGATGCACAGTAGCCTGGGTATTGCTTTTTTTATTTTACTACTGTCTAGACAGGCTAGGAGGTGTGTCTGTGTAAAGGCAGCTTTGATACAGGTTGCTCAACGTTGCCCGCCGGTAAGCCGGTTGGCACGCTGCGCAGCTCCGTGCAAATGGGTTACGCTGGTTAACGCGTTATTTGGCTATGAGCACGCATATTACGCTATGAGAAATGTTGCTCAATTACGGGCACACAGTTTTAGCGTGTTAAAGCACTGCTCAACTCCGACCACACAGTTTCAGCGTGTTAAAGCGCTGCTCAACTCCGGGCACTCATATTACACCTGTTAAACCACTGCTCACCTGCGGGCAATCATACTCAGCTTGTTAGAGCGCTGCTCAGCTATGGGCACTTATACATTTTTTTTTTTATTGTGTCAGATTTCTTCAAAAATACATGGCCCATTTCATTACATTTTACTTAAATTATAGTTTTATATATATATATATATATATATATATATATATATATATATATATATATATATATATACATATATGTCAGGGGATTGTTTCGTGCTTATTTCACTAAAAATAGAAAATTATGTTGTTGGGGCTCGAACCGTGACTACCTCCTCTTTGGCCGACGTCTCTACCGCTACGCTATTGCTACTTGGCTTAATTTACATATTTAGATCTTATATGCTTTTCCAATGAGTGCTAACTGTGGCTGAGCGAAGGGCACACCCGCGCAAACGAGCGCAATTACGGGCGAACATTTTTGAAATTATAAAAAAAAAAATGAAACTGTTGATTTTTACGTTTTACATTACAGTTGGGTTTATAGTCTGTGGGGGCATGTGTGCTGTTGTGCTTCTTGACATTTCCGCAGACTCGCTTGTGGGTGTTTCCTTTTGGGACTGTGATTCTTCTGGGGACTTGTCCCTTTGCAGGACTCGCCGTGCGGACACGCCCCCTACTTTCCTACACGGACCGTGTTAGCCTAGGGTGTGATTCAGCATGCCCTCATGAATATGCATAGCATGCTGACATCACACCGTTTAACTGCAGCCTCCGTGTAAGACTTGCTAACTCTTACATGAAGGTTTTGTGAATCCTGCCCAGAGTTAATCCATTGTTATGTGGCCATGCCATGACAAAATCTACTGTATTCCTCCTGAATTAGAGGCTCAGCTACTGGATGAAGTTTCCTTTTTAGCTCCATTTTTTAATTTCTCCAAGTCTTTTGGGTTTCTAATATACTCCCTCTTGCTCAAGTTCTTTTATAGCATATTCATGTCCCAAACTGATGTTTTCTTGGTGCTGCAGTTTTTCCAGTTTAAAGGTTGCTTTTGCACATTTATCAAGACCAAGTGACATTCTTATATCATCTGAAAAAGTTTTGACAACTTGCAGTTGTGCTTTCAGTTTCTCAACTGATGAGCTATACAGTTTTAAATCATTGACAAAGAGAAGATGAGAAGTCTTTAAATGTTGTTGTTTTCTAGGAGCCAAATTATAGCCATGGCTTAAAACAGGTTAATGGTTAAGGGCAAGGCAGAATAACAGCAGTGACAGAGAGACACCCTGGAAAATCCCCCTTTGAATTTTTATCCCTGGAATAATAATTTGTCCTTTATCATGGATTAATTGCAAAGTTGTCTGCCACTGTTTCATGGTCACTGTAATGTAGTCAATCAGTGTAGGGTATATCTTAATACATTTGTAAGCACTCTTTTATCCATGAATGTGGGATACTGTCAAATGCTTTTTTATAGTCAATCCATGACATACTTAGATTCTTCCCCTTTTTACAGTTCTCCACTGTGATTTTATTTAACAACAAATTAAACAAAAAAAAAAACTTTGTTCCATGACTTTCTTTTATTGCCCTTTTGTTTTACTGCCATAATTGAGTTTTTTTCTAAATAACTGTAAACTCTGTCGGCATCAATTCCAGTGTATAGTTTGTATGTCGTCAGAAGGCAAGTTATTGGTCTGTAGTTTTTAGGGTAGCTTGCAGGTTCACTCTTAAGTAGTAGCATTGTTTTTCCTGTTGTTAGCCAGGTTGGTGTCTGTTCAGGGTGTGCATATAAATAGTTCTTACTCATAGCTAAATCTTCGTGCAATGATGTTAATACTTTTAACCAGAAGTTAGGTACTGCATCTGGGTCTGGGGTTTTCCATTTGGAGGCTTTTCTTAACTTAGTTTCAATCTCTCTGACTGTTACTTCATTCCATTTCATATCCTGTACCTTTAAACTTCTTATTCTTTCTTTTACTTCTTCTATCCATGCAGCATCTTTGTTATTTTCCACAGGATCTTCATAAATACCTCTCCAAAATGTATCTATTTCTTCTTTTTTGGTGGTCTTTCAATTCCTTTTACCTTATTTCCCAACTCTCTATAGAACTTTTTTGGGTCATCAATAAATTGCTTATTTTGTACTTTTCCTTTATATTTTCTGAGTTTTTCCACCTATTCTGAGATTTTTACCTTGTTATTTGCGATAGTGCATCATAGATCCTGGTGTGTTTTAATACTGCGCATTGCTTTTATTACATCTATCTTTCTTAGTATTTTTGTTGATCTGTTCCCTCTTCTATATTCTTCTAACAGTGACGTTTCTTGTCTTAACTGCTTTATAGTTTTCTCTATTCAATTCTTCCATGATGGTATTCGATTTTTCCTCCTTCCTTTCCCTCACTGCCCTGTGTTCTTGCAGTAGGACTTTATCAGTTATCAATTTAGCTGCACAGTAATATTTCCTGTTTACTTCTGTTATATCACATGGATCTCTATGGACAGTCCTAATTACTGTGTTCATTTGTTTTATCAAACTTCTGACTTTTTGGGTTTTATTTACTTTCTGCAGTCTATTTCTTTCATTGATCTTAATATGGCTGTCTATCTCTATGAAATCAAGCAACTCTTCTCTTAGCTCGTTTTCTTCTAAATTGAGGGCACATCTTTTATTTTCCATTTCCCCCTAAACTAGCTCCCCTAGTGTAGAGTTTTCAATGGAGACTAACTGGAGAACTCAGTCCTGACTCATTTTATTGAAAATGTTGGCACCATCCCATTTATGCCTGGCATGCAGAACTGAAAAGGTGAGTCAACAGCCTAATAATGTGCAGAGCTTTCAGCAATTCTGGTTGGGCTTAATCAATACAGTGACTTCATCCTGAGAAATACAGCTTGTCCCAGCATTTGGCTCTGTTACTGACTCCTTAGAGGAAGGCACTTCCATTAGATTCAGGAGTTCCTCAAAGTACACCTTCAGCCTCAAGGCAGTGTCCACAATTAAAGTCACTGTTTTTCTACTCTTGTTGAGAACAACTTAGGCAGCTTCCTGCTTGTCTCTCCCATGTCAGTGGAAGACTGGACAGAACATCTTTGAGGCCATCCAAAACTCATTTTCTGTGGCATCACCAAACTCCTTTCACACTGAAGCCTTCACAGTGATAGATTCAGCCAGGAAAAATATTTTTCATTGCCTATTATATTTGGTAGCAATACTAAAATAATTCTGATATTATTAGGTTTGCCCTCCACAAGAAATCATTAATAGCTACCATTTCCATCAGTATGTATTTCACTGATCTTATGTATTAAGATCCAGGGACAGAGCTGGAAAATAAATGGATGATTCCATTTCCTTATTACTACTGCTGCCTGTAATACAGAACAGTGATACAGATGACATATCTAATATTAAGCGTCCAATGAGGAGTTGTGAGAACACAGCAAGGGTGATGTTACGGACTCCTGGAGAACACTGTAAGAGTAAGTGAAATGCCAAGAGCGAAACTGTATATAAAACTAGTACCACTGTAACGTTAGGAAAACTGGACATGTATGGGACTAATGTAAAAGCAACTGTTGTAGACTTCACTGCACAATCCACCTCTGAAAATGATTTAAGCAACACAGTGCTTCTAACTAATGACCCTTCTTCTCCTACACTGTAATTAATGGGATTTATTTAGCTTTTAAGTATATTACTTGCCAAAAATGATCACTGAAATTGAAAGCTAAGCAAATGCAGATGCAGAACTACCGAAAAGAAGATTAAATGTTTCCTGCAGTCTGATGCTCATTTGTGGTGCTAACATTACTTGTCAGTGATGTACTCTGGGTAACCACAATGTCAGCACACTACACAAGAATGCAGCCAGCTGTAAATGCTGAAATGTCAATGCTTAATTAAACAGATTCATAAAAGCTGGGTGGATGTATTTTATGGTTATTTAATTTTCAATCAGCAGTTTTAAGAGGAAATATTTTTTCAGTATTGCTTAGCTATATAATCCTCAGAATATACACCTACTCACCATAACCTTATAAAATCAATCTAAGTAGTACTTCCTGAAGAATTTGTTACTATGATAGCGTGTTGTTTTGTATTATTACAAACAAGACAGACAGACATAAATATGTATTTGTGAGCTACAATTTAGTGAGCTTAAACACATTAACATCCTCAGCTACAAAAAAAATTCTGTCTGCAAGACCTTGAAGCCAACATACTTGGTGTTGTTAAAGGGTTTGTGTGCAGGTTTATGTTCTAAAAATGTGCTCATCTTGTTATATTTATTTTAGGTTTGCAATAGGTAAGTATTTAATGCTACCTCCATCAAGTGTTTTAGTTTGAGCAAAAAGAGATAATCCTGTAATGATCTGTAGACCACAAACAGCTAGATGTTACACCAAAACTTTAAAATAAAATAAAATAAAATGCCTGGAGGAACCACTGCACAATTTTTTTTAGTAAATCCACACACAGCTTAACCGCTTTCACCCCGTATATAATGAGACTTAACACCTAATACGTGTGTGAATTTACTAATAAAATTCCCTGTGGTGGTCAGTTGTGATTTTTTTTTTTTTTTTTTTTTTACTTACTGAGTAAAGACAGACACCCCACATGTGTTACAGCTGCAGTAAGAGTGGAATGAAGGGTTCTGTGAAGGTTAAAGATCTGGAGTCCAAGAAAGCTCTCATTTGTAGCCAAGTAAAAATATTAGGCATTCAATTAGTTCCTGAACTAAGCTAATTTTCAAGAAAAAGCATTACTATTCAACTGAATCAGTGCAGGCTAAGATCAAATCAGAGCAGCACAAGTCCAGAGCTGTTGGAGGTTCTGTTTCTAAAGAAGAAGTCAAGCAAGGTTGGATGGACTGACTGTGCATGCAACCTCTGGAGGCTGGAGGTCAGCCAGAAATAGACTTTATATGACAATGTGAAAAGCATACAAAGTTACAAGAATGATATGGGAGAAATTAATGTTGTTTTTTCCAGGTCACTCACTGTAAGATTAGAGGGGACTGGACAAACTGGAACAATTCATGTTAATTTACAACATGTCCAGCTGAATAAGCTTGGACAGATGGATTATATGTGTACCTTTCTGATGAGATTAGAATGAGTGGCAGAAGGAAGTCAGTGGCCAAGCGAAAAGTGGATGATCCAGCTAGCTCCATACATAACCTAGAAAGTAATGCAAGCACACAGATTACTACACATTTTCAGAAGCTAATAAGTATTGGTAAAAAAGACATTAGTAGAGCATTAGATGGTAGAGTATTAGATTTCTACCTCAGCAACATATTGGCAGTACTTTAATTATTTTGCTTTCATACCTAAATGCTCTCCCTAAGAAATAATCAACCAGTTAAAACAGAAGTATATAGAGAGGATCCAACCAGAAGATGAGTGGTATACAAGCAATATAATTTTAACAGTATTTGGAAAATTTTCCATGTCTTGTCTGAGGATGGGTGAAGGTCATTAAATCCACTGAACTGATAACATTAATGGGGGATTATTTAGCTGCCTATCAAGTACAATTAGAGAATGTCTGCTTATTAACTTGTCTCCTCCAACTTTCTGTTCCTGGGAGAATGCCAGTAGCATAGGTGATAAAGAGATCAGTTCTGCCTAAAGGATTTGGTACTAAGGCTGTCACATGTCTGGCTTCATTGATGTTACAGGTGTGGCGAGGAAAGACATGCGGCAAGATGGTGAACTCAACATTCTAGACAGACAGCCATGATATGAATCTTTCCAAAGTAGAGATACAAACTGCAGATGAACAGGTAATCAAACTTTTTGGTACAGAAAAAAAGCAAACAGTTATTAAAATACTTCTGCATTTAAAAGACTTACATCAGGTGATTTCAAACCACATGGAACTAGAATTCTGCAATTTGTACATAATGACATCAAAAACCCGTCTATAATGCAACTGCCCATGAAATAAAATAAAATAAGGAGAAAAGTATTGGTGTCCAGTAATAATTAATCATAATTTACCATATGATGAGCAATTGGGTGGGATTATACTGATCTCTGGAAAAGTTATGAAACTTAATAATCATAGGATATGTCTGTTGGAAGCTAGGTTTCCCTTTGATTATTTTTTGTTGACAATGTTCATAAAGACTAAAGAAAATGAACATGCATGTAAAATGCAAACAGAGGAATAGCAATGTAATTCAAATACCCTTTTCTAAAAAGAAGTGGGAAATGATCTGGCAGTTGAAGAATGTAAGGATAGAACAAGAACCCAAGATATTGCATTTCAGAGTAAGTAGCAAATTCCTAGCATATCTGAGGAAATATGGCTATTAGCAGTTCATATTAGATTTCAGCAATCATGGTAATTGGCTATAAGCATCCTGTGGCAATAAAGAAATAGTTTGATGTTTATAAAAAGATTAACCTGCTGTTTAATTAGACTTGTATGACTACAACTATCAAACAACTTCCTCCTTCTTGCTCTACTTGTCAGAAATTGTCCCCACCCCATAAGAAAGTAGTAATATACCCACACAATCGTACTAATGGTTCCTTTTTCATGATACTTGATGACTTACAGTCGAGTGTTCAGAACACCAGAACCTACATCACAGTTACTTGAGCATGCTGGCCCAAATTGTCTTTTGTTTGCATTTCGTTGTTCACTTTTAGTCAGAGTGAGATTACACGTATTCACATTACAGTGAGTTCTGGGTAGTCTGAGGCAGGTGTATCTTTGAGGAAGAGTGAGACTGCCATTTTATTGCCCACTAGTGATCACTCTTTCTTCAAGATGCAGTGTCCTTTGAATGAAAATAGTAAAGTAAGGGTAGGTGTAGGGGCACTGCACCCATATGGATGGGTGTTGGGTCTATATTAGAACATCGACAAAGCTGTTAAATGAATGACTTTATACTAAAAAATGCAGGTAATAGAAGTGTGTTTTTTGAGATTACGGTACAGTGAAGATTGGAAAATTTGCCCTTTCCTCACTGTAGTGTGAGTTTGGAGTTTGTATATATAATTAGCGGGGGATGGGGGGGTGCAGCTCCCCCCCCCACAAAAGCAAATTCTTTTACCAGCATTTTTGATTATAAAGCCATTTAATTAACAGCTTTGTCGATGTTTTAATATAGACCCATGGGTGTAGGGAAGCTTGTCTCCTGCAAAAACTGCTTTTACTTTTTACATTAGCTTACAAAATACCTAGGTCCAATATGTATATTACAAGAATGTATGTACTGAAATGTTACTTATGTGATAATACGCTCCACATTCTGGTGTAGTGAATAGACGTAGTGGAAACATGCTTGACAATATTTCCAGAAGCTGTCCCTCTAAGAACAGTTACCGCAAAATGTATGTTAAAGAGCTTGTAAAGTATTTTTGCTGTATTTGTTTAATACAAATAATCTTAACTAATCAAGGCCTAAATGTCACAGCACAGTTGTTAAGCCAGTTATCTAAAATTTTAGGAATCAGCACAGTGACATTTTTATCTACAAGTTGATGGGCTCTGCTGAAAGTTGTAGTCAAAAATAAAAAAAAAATAATAATGTGAAAGTGTGTAAAGGAAATTCTGGGATATTTGCTTACCTTCGTTGTCCTATACTTATTGGGACACTTCCCAAGGATCCACCAAATTTAATCCATTCTAGCTATTTTTGAGACATTCCAGGTGGTTATTGGAAGTGATATCTGAAGCAAATACTCATCCAGATAGTTCTGATAAAATTCCAGTAGAACAATAGATGACTCTACCTACAAAACTGGAATGCATTAGCAAAAGTCCATTTTTATAAAAAAACAAGAACAAAAAATATTATGATGAAAGTACTGAGGATTAATCTTACCATATAGGAGATAAAATCTTCCTGCTACTCACAGAAGGCACTGATAGGTTGCATCAACAGTTGCAGGAAATATGTAGGTAACTAAAAATAGCATCTTTGTAAACTGCTCTGTGAAGTAGGGAAATAAAGCCCTAAGTATGACAGAGATTACCTGTTTTTGATTACTGCTTGGATGTTTGTAGGAGCTGGCTTTCGAAGATGGGTGTGAGCAGCTGTTGCCAGCTCATCCACCTGGTGGGGTGGGACGGAGAGAGAGGCAGAGTGGCTACCCAGAGAGGGTGACACCTAGTAGGACAGCATTAGATGTTGCCCAGTGGAGATCGAGCCAGCCAAGCCTGCACAGTCACCATGCTTTGCACTAGTAAGCCAAGGGGAATCTAGTGTGCAGAGACATGTTTTCAAGTGGTGCTCTCAATGTGGACAGGTTGGAACACCAATCTGGACCAGCAAGCTGGCATGCTTCATACCACTCATTGTCCTATCAGGGTGGAAAGGCCCATTGTGATTTCCATGTGGAAACAAATGGACCGGAGGGCTCTCTCACAGCCTGGGGTGCCGTATGTCATATTTGATATATCAACTTTATATGCCAGGTAAACATTATCCATGTGATTCTATATAAGCCCGGTATTTGTGCTAGGCTGCTCTCTGCACAGTGGGTGTTAGCAGTACCCTGCATAGATGCAAATACTTTCAAGTTACAATTTCCCTTAAAATAACTATCTCTGCAAGCTTCCCCAGTTCCCCTGCTGCTCTAGGAGCATGTGAGTTATGCACAGAGCAGCATTGCCTTGTTTTATAGCTGCAGTTCACACTGAATATCGCACCCATTCTTCGTATGTGTGCTTATATGTTCATAGGTACATATATGTTTTCTAGGGTAATGACCACATGGGTCTTTTTAAGCCTAGCCATGAATCCCAAATCTCTGACAAGTTCTGGTACACTTTATAAGTATAAGCAGGGGCTTGGGAGGTGAAATATTTACAAGAAGGGGCCTGGGAGGCGAACCATTTACAGGCTGCCTATGTCCATTAGAAAGACAAGTGCCAAACCAAGAATGAATTTCCTGTCCCCCATCCAACTGCCCAAGTTGCACTTGAATTGGGTTAGGGGGCAACTCTGCTTCACACGGATGGGGAGCCTGTTCCAGAGAAGGGGTAATCACTGGGATAAATACTTGTCTGTCTCTTCAGCATGTCCTATTTATATCACTGGCAAGGTTTAAGTCTTTAGAACAGGTAATTCTGGTGCTGTTTGTTTGCTTGCGGATGTGCAGGAGGTCTGACAATGCCTTGTATGCCAGGCATAGATCTCTGCTCAACAGCCTGTAGGAGACAGAATGCAGGGATAGGGTCTTCAGGTGGTCTGCATAGGACATGTTACTTATGCCCTGTATTCTTTTAGTGAGGGACCTCTGTGGGCATTCCAATTGGTCAACTCTTAGGGATACGTTGTCAACATGTTAAATACTAGGGGTGGATGACTTCCTGAAGGACACATTATGTATTTCTTGGTATTTAGTTTTAGTCATTGGCTCTGGCACCAGTTGTTTGTCTGTGTCAGCCCTTCCTGGAGAACATTTGTGTCAGTGGCTGATTCAATGACAGCTCCTCATTTGTAATCATCAGCAAATTTAGTCAGCCAGAGGCCATTGACATTGGCCTTGACTTCAGAGAAGTAAATGCCAAAAAGGACCAGTCCCAGAACCAATCCATGGGGGACTCTGCTGGAGACTAGCCTCTTTGTAGAGGTGGACTCCTCAAGTCTAACTTCTTGGGTACTGTCTGTGAGCCAGCTGGCTATCCACTGGGAGACATGTCTTGGCCTGTCAAGGTAGACAGTATGAACCATTTTGCCCTCATCCATTGCTTTGGTGACTTTCTCAAAGAAGTCCACCAAGTTGAGTAGGCATGACCTGCCTTGATGAAATAAAATCGGGTTGTGTCCAGTGCCTGGAGGTTTCCTATGTCATCACAGATCATTTCCCATATTATTCTTTCCATGGCTTTACATATGAGACTAGTGAGACTTATGGGTCTGCAGTTTCCAGGGTCTGTAGATGGCCCACCATTATGCAGAGGTATGACTGTTGCTGTTCTCCATTCATAATGCACAAAGCCTGCTTAGAGGCTATAGTTAAATAGCAAATCCAGAGGCACTAATAGGTCATGTTTCATGTTATTTAGAAGGTACCCTGGGATATTGTCTGGATATTTTTATGTGTAATGCTGTCATCTCAGTCCCGTTAAATCTATCCACACTTCTTCCTGGCTAAGCCCATAGTAAAAAAAACCTGAAACCATGGATAGACACTTTCCTGCTATCTCTGTGGCCAGCCTGCTGGACATGGGCATCCTGAGGCAATGCACCAATTGTCTCATGTACACTGACAGTCATTTAATCCTGAAACAAACAAACACAGTATGTGCGAGATGTAATTAGACTATGAAAGTTGAGACACAACGCTCATGTACTGACATATAAAATGACAAACAGGTTGTCAGCACATTGACATCATTTCCCTTACTAAATAAGGTCTCGACACATAAACCCACATATGTGGATGAATTCACAAATAACTTACCAAACCCTCAGAGGCCTCCCATATGCTGCCATCAGAAACCACATGGAAACAAAACCAAGTCAACATCAGCCACTACATATAAAAATGCACATCACAGTGTCTCCACAAGCAAGCATCTAAGACAAAACACCACACATTTAGACATCTTAGTCATAGGAGATTCCATCGTGAGACACTCAGATGCTGCACTCACTAGGTTCGATAAACAAAGGGTTACAATCTGCTGCCTGTCAGGGGCCTGGATTCAGCAGATCATGCAGGCCCTCAGATCACTCAACCACAAGTATCAACAAAAAACCACAGCAAGCAGGCACGGAGAACCACCGGGAAATGCCAAACTCCACGATAAGGCTAAACAGCTCAAGTCCCAAACAGGAAACTAACTCCACAAGCGAAAATATTCTTTATTTTTAACGTTACAGCACTGAAAGCACGTTTTCGTTGGAAAACCAACTTCATCAGACACAACCCTACACTTTTCCACACCTAATATACATCCAGCTCGTTAATTAAAAAAATTAATTAACCAATTAACTTAAAGTGAAACAACAGTGAATACATTTAAGCTTGCTTATGAACGGATATTACATAAAAACAGTCATTTGAAGACATATTACTCTAATAAAATTTATATTTTATATTTTAAAAAATACAACAAAATGTTGCAAACTAAAAACTAAAAACCACAATGCTAGCAGCATATACCCTGCCCCAATAAATGCATATTATATTGTTTTATTGGTAGGCACAAATCAAGATGCACTACTAAGCTCTCCATGAATAAATGCATAAATTAGAAAAAACCTTTTCTAGTATATTTGTGCAATGTATTGATAACAGAATAAAATAGGTTCCCTCAGATTACAATAAAAAATGGAAAATATGTAAAATCTTTTTACAAAAATATTTTTACAAAAGCAGTTGGAAATAACACAATTAGACCAATAACCTCCTGCCGTTAACCATCAACCATAAATGAAGGAATCATAATTGTTCAGCCTTCAATTTTAAATATGGCATGATGGAAATGGAATCATTTAACCCAGGAGGTTTGTTAGATTCCAATGAAATTTGCCAACATGTCTCTCTGTGGGATAACAAAGCACCCCAGTTGCCACCCCTGGCACCTTGGGTAACTGCTTCCAGTACAAAAAACTTAAATGTTGCTGTTTCGCACTCTATCGTATGTCTATAAAGTGCGTTTGTACTAACCTTCTTTGAAATTTCATAACAATGTTCGTATATACGTCTCCTTAGCTGCCTCTCCGTTTTGCCGACATAAAATGCCTGGCAAATACGGCAGACAGCCAGACTACCCCCTTGGTGTTACAGTTGTAAACCTTTGTGGGAACAAAAATTTGTATTGGACAGTATTTTTTCAAAACATTGGATTCACTACAACAGGTTCCTGGACGATATCTGCATTTTTTGGACTGGGCCAGAAACCCTTATACAGGATTTCATCAACTATTTACATTCTACAACGGATTTTTTGCGGTTTACTTATCAAGTAACCGTTGATCAAGTAAATTACTTAGATGTTTCACTTAAAAAGCAAGGTGAGGGGTTTAGCTCCTGTATTTATAGAAAACCCTCTTTTTCTAATGGATATCTCCACTACTTAAGTTCACATCCTAAATTCCAAAAAAGATCCATTTTAAAGGGCCAATTTGTAAGGGTCTCCCGCATGACATCCGATGACCAATGTTTTCAACGTGAGGGGGACAAGCTTACGTCATTCTTTGTTGACCGAGGATACCCGATTGACTTGATAAATTCTGTTAAAGATGAAGTTTGGTCAGGTAGAACAGGTAGGTTTTTTCCAATTTTGGGGAAGAAAACAGCGGATCTACACGCTGATATTACCCCTACACACCCCAATGTTCCTGGTAGTAACCAATTTTTCATAATGCAACACAATGAGGATGCGGGACACATTAGATACATTATTGAAAGGGAACTTAGTAGTTTTAGGGACTTTACGGACTTAAACACTTTCAAGGACCTGTCTTGCAAGTTTGTCTACAAGAGGGGATTCAATATTAAAAGGATACTTGAGCAGAGCAACAGACAGGGTAGATCGAACTCTCTTAGGAGAGGTACATATCGTTGTGGGTGTTGTACTCAATGTAAATATGTCATTCATCAGGAACACGTGTACCTAGAAAGTAGGAACAGAAAACTGTGTTCACACAAGGTTTACAACTGTAACACCAAGGGGGTAGTCTATCTGGCTGTCTGCCGTATTTGCCAGGCATTTTATGTCGGCAAAACGGAGAGGCAGCTAAGGAGACGTATATACGAACATTGTTATGAAATTTCAAAGAAGGTTAGTACAAACGCACTTTATAGACATACGATAGAGTGCGAAACAGCAACATTTAAGTTTTTTGTACTGGAAGCAGTTACCCAAGGTGCCAGGGGTGGCAACTGGGGTGCTTTGTTATCCCACAGAGAGACATGTTGGCAAATTTCATTGGAATCTAACAAACCTCCTGGGTTAAATGATTCCATTTCCATCATGCCATATTTAAAATTGAAGGCTGAACAATTATGATTCCTTCATTTATGGTTGATGGTTAACGGCAGGAGGTTATTGGTCTAATTGTGTTATTTCCAACTGCTTTTGTAAAAATATTTTTGTAAAAAGATTTTACATATTTTCCATTTTTTATTGTAATCTGAGGGAACCTATTTTATTCTGTTATCAATACATTGCACAAATATACTAGAAAAGGTTTTTTCTAATTTATGCATTTATTCATGGAGAGCTTAGTAGTGCATCTTGATTTGTGCCTACCAATAAAACAATATAATATGCATTTATTGGGGCAGGGTATATGCTGCTAGCATTGTGGTTTTTAGTTTTTAGTTTGCAACATTTTGTTGTGTTTTTTTAAATATAAAATATAAATTTTATTAGAGTAATATGTCTTCAAATGACTGTTTTTATGTAATATCTGTTCATAAGCAAGCTTAAATGTATTCACTGTTGTTTCACTTTAAGTTAATTGGTTAATTAATTTTTTTAATTAATGAGCTGGATGTATATTAGGTGTGGAAAAGTGTAGGGTTGTGTCTGATGAAGTTGGTTTTCCAACGAAAACGTGCTTTCAGTGCTGTAACGTTAAAAATAAAGAATATTTTCGCTTGTGGAGTTAGTTTCCTGTTTGGGACTTGAGCTGTTTAGCCTTATCGTGGAGTTTGGCATTTCCCGGTGGTTCTCCGTGCCTGCTTGCTGTGTTTTTTTGTTGATTCATTGTACTTTCAACCACAAGTACCTATATGACTCAGTCATAGTCCATGTGGGTGTGAATGCCCTGAGATGCATCTCCCTGGACTATATGAAGAGAGACATGATGGACCTCTCTGAATACATGTAGCAGGCTGGTATGAGCCTTGCATTGAGCAGCATTCTACCCTCATCAAGAATGATACCGCAATACTAACAGAAAATGATTGACTTCAATAACTGGCTTAGCTACTGGTGTCATTCCAAGGGGATCCAGTATTTGTCTGCCTGGGATGACATGATCAGCAGACCATACTGATTTGCCAGAGATGGTCTACACCTGTCGCCATTAGGCTTTCTAATACTGGCCAAGGCATTAGCCACCACCATAGTGCCTTTTTAGGCAGTTCCAAACCAAAAGACCTAGCAAGATAACAAATTCTTCAAATGCCAAGCTGAAAGTACTATTGCTCAATGATAGGAGTCTTAACAAGAAACTGCACTCCCTGGAAGCTCTCCTCACCCTGGAGAATGTTAACATCTGTGCAGTTACAGAGACGTGGTTCAAGACTGCGTAAAGCACCCTGGCAGTGCAAGGCTACAGTGCCTATTGCACATTTAGACCACCTACAGAAAACAAAGGGAGGTGGTGTTTCCATTTACATAAAAAACAATCACCCCCTTAAGATTGGTCAAGCAGGATGACTCGCTCGATATACTCTGACCATAGGTGAAATCCCCCACCATATCATCACAAGCTACAGGTTCCCAACCATGACCATGAAAACCACTCTGCATACCCAAAATTACTAGAATCACTTACTATTCAGCCCAACACACTACTCATGGATGATTTTAACTACTGGAAAACATACATGACTACTGATATGCAGGCTCAGAGATTCCTGGACTTGGTTAATGCAAATACTCTGGAACAGCTGTTCTACACTCCCACTAGGGGCTCAGATATCCTTGGCATAGAACTCACAAACCTGTTGGAGCATTGCACCCTCCACCCCCATTGTTATGTCCTCATTGGTAAGATCAATTCATAAATCGGTCTCCTTTGAAGTAAATGTAATGGTAGAACCCCCAACAAATCCTAAAACCCTGAAGAATTTTTCCAAGGCAAATTACCTTTTATTACGTGTTAGCAGAGGTAATTTTAAAGCTCTCTCTTACCCTGAAAAAACTTAGGCTATGCAGAAGTATACATGAATGCCCTGTATAACCACTTGAACAACTGCATAGACATGGCAGTACTTAACCAAACTAAACCCAGGTCTATCCAGAAAAACAAGCCAGCCTGGTGGACCTCCTGGCATAAATAGACTATACAACAGAAAGAAGAAATTCCTGCTAGATGTAAGAGGGAGGGTGCATAACAGAGAAAAAAATCCCTTATTAGTCTCACTAGGCAAATGTGGATCTAGGTAATAGTCTCCCAAGCAAAGGATAACCACAAAGCATTTTTAGTTATATCTCAAGGGAAATACTCAACAATGAGCTGAGTTGTCTGTAGATGGTACTGCCTATACTCAGCCAGAAGAAATAGCAAACATACTGGCTAATAAATTTAACTCCGATTTCACCAACTCATCACCTCTGGTCACTACCCATGAAATACCCTCTAGCATTCCTTTGCGTGTTATCACAAAATAACAAGTCATCACTGCACTCTCCAAAGCTAGAAACACTGCATCAGTGGGCCCTGATGAAATCCCAGGCTGCCTATTAAATAACTTGAAACATGACCCAGCAGACCCACTTGGATCTCTATTTGACCATATTCTCCAGACAGGCTTTGTCCTATTAGAGTGGAAGACAGCAACAGCCATCCCTCTGCACAAGGGGGAACATCAACTGGCCCAGGAAACTACCCACCTGTAAGTCTAACTAGCCTCATACACAAGGCTATGGAAACGATAATCATGGATGTGATTAACAATGACATTGGAAATCTCCAGACTCTAGACCTGGCCTAGTTCAGTTTTGCCAAGGTCAGGCTCTGCCTGCTCAATCTGGTGGACTTCTTTGAGAAGGAAACTAAAGCCATGGATGCGGGGAAGTCAGTGCCATACCTCTCAAATGTCCAGATTTTCACAAAATGTCCAGATTTTTGCCTCATATTTTCAGTTCATTCCTCATAAAATTCGTGATTTTCTGACAAGTCACTGAAGGGTGGGAGGTTTGCATAATGGTTAAGGTGTTTACCTTACAAACACAAGATGCAGGGTTTCATTCTTGCACTGGGTAATTGGCTATGCTTAAAATGGCCCACAAAGACAGTTAGCCTAGTACTAACCTGTGCACTAAATAATGGAATACATTTGAGTTTCAGACTTCATATCCTTCAGAAAAATGCATGCAAACACAAATCATGTTATTCTAATGACCTTCTAAGTTTATAAGAGTGAGATTTAAAATGTATCCCTATTTTTGTTTTTTTGACCCCCCCCCCCCATTATTTTAGGCTTTGTCCAGATTTCTTGTGCTAAGAAGTTGAGAGGTATGGGACTCAATGCATACCACCTTCCTTGACCTGGTCAAGGCACTTGACACAGAACCCCACTTGGGTATTATAGATAAATTCACAAAATTGGGCATAAATGTCTGCGTCAACAGATGGATAGCCAGATGGGTCATGAGTAGGACACATGTTATTAGAGTGGGGGAATCCACATCCAGCAAGAGGCCAGTCACCAGTGGAGTAGTACAGCTCAGTGATGGGCGCCCTCCTATTTGGGATATACTTCTCAGATGTCAAGGCACATGTAGACGGCCTTTTGCTAAACAAGTTTGTTGATGACTGCAAGTTGGGGGCAATCATTGACTCCCCAAATGATGTTGATATCCTACAGAAAGGACTGACACAGACTAATGATTGGGATTGATTGGTGTCAGTCCCATGGCCTCAAAACTAAATGGGAAGCAATGCACAATAATACCCCTTGCAAAATCAAAGACCTCTGCAAATTACAGCATTGATAGCTCCCCCATAAGACTGGATCCAGTGGTGAGAGATCTGGGTACTTACATAGACAGTAATCTTTACTTTGACTACCATGTATCCATCATGATGAGAAAATCCTCTGTGTGGCTCAGCTTATAAGTAAGGGCATGGCATCCAGATCTAAGGCTGTCATAGTTCCACTGTACTTGGCCTTCCTCAGACCAATAATCGAGTGCAATGCACCCTTTGGCATGTACCTCACCAGGCACCTACAATGGTTGGAGCATCCTCAGCAGTTTCTCATCAAAAAAATACAGAGTATAACCAACATGTCATATGCAAGTTATACAACAGAAGGAGGAAACTAGTACAGAAAAGAGTAAAATCCCAAGAAGAGAAGACATCCCTGATCAGTATCAGCAAGAAACTACAATCCCTCATAAAATCATCCAAGGCGAGTTTCGAAAGAAAAGATTGCCAAGGACTCCAAAGATAACCACAAGGCATTCTTTAACTATGTCACAAATCTAAGTGGCAATGCTCAGATCTGCTCGGAGTTAGTGCAGAATGGTACAAAATACACTGAACCGACCGATATTGCCAACTTCCTGGCAGACAGGTTCAGCGCAAACTTCACCCCCCTCACCCCCAAAAGGGCCCATAACCATACCAGAAGAAGAATGTAGAGCTCCTGAAATCACAGACACTCAGGTTAAAATAGCCCTCTTCAAAACCAAAAACACAGCATCAATGGGACCAGACGGAGTCCCAGGCTGCGTCCTACACAAGCTCAAAGATGAACTAACCCCTCACCTAAACACACTGTTCAAACTCAGCCTCTCCACAGGTTACATACCCATAGAGTGGCGCACAGCAACGGTTATTCCGCTCCACAAAGGTGGAGCCACAACAGACCCCGTGAACTATCGCCCTATAAGCTTGACTAGCTTGGTCTGCAAGGCTATAGAGCGCATCATCATGGAACTCATTAGCAGAGACATTGGGAACCTCCAAACACTGGACCTACCCAGTTCGGCTTTGTTAAGGGCAGATCATGCCTCTTAAACCTGGTGGACTTCTTTGAGACAGTTACCAAGGCTATAGACGAGGGAAAGGTGGTACACACAGCCTACCTAGACCTTGCAAAGGCCTTTGACACCATTCCCCATTCTGGTATTATAGACAAGCTCACCAGCCTGAACATAAACCCTTACATCACAAGATATGTTGCCAACTGGCTCACGGACAGAACCCACATAGTAAGAGTTGCAGGAGCTAGGTCTGACTCTAAACCGGTTACAAGTGGCATTCCCCAGGTCTCAGTCCTAGGACCCCTCCTGTCCAGCATATACTTCTCAGAGGTACAGGCAAGCACAGGAGGACTATGGCTGACCAAGTTCGCAGACGACTGCAAACTAGGGGCTATAATTGACTCTCTGGCTGACACAGACATCCTCCAAAAGGGTCTCACTAATCATGGCCTCAAGCTAAATGCCAAAAAGTGCATAGTCATCCCCTTTGCAAAAAACAAAGTACCCACAAACTACCACGTCGGTGGTAATCCCCTAAATACGGAAGACGTAATAAGGGATCTGGGGACCCAAGTAGATAGTAAACTCTCCTTTGATAATCACATTGCCAAAGTGGTTAGAAAATCCTTCTACGTGGCACAACCTATCATAAAAGGGTTTGCATCCAGATCAAAAGAGGTCATTGTGCCCCTCTAATCATCGCTCATCAGACCCATCATAGAGTACAACACCCCATTTGGGATGTATCTTACAAGACACCTGCAACAGCTGGAAAGATCACAGAAGTACCTCACCAAGAGGATCACTGGCCTCAAACAGATGCCCTATGCAACTCGACTGAAGAAACTCCAGCTGTACTCGGTTGCATACCGAATACTCAGAGGTGATCTCTGCCTGACATACAAGGCCATGTCCAACCCAGAACTGATCGACATGTTCCACCTAAAGAAAAGCTTATCCCCTTGAGCCACATGCTCTAGGGATCTAAACCTCACCACAACAATAAATAGGACATGCTGGAGGGATAGATTCCTGTCACAGAGACTTCCCATGCTTTGGAACAAGATTCCAATCTACATTAGGCAGAGCTCCTCGCTAACACTCTTCACGAGAAACCTTGACAAGTGGATGGGAAACAGAAAGTTTACCCCGGGGGATCACTTCAGTGGCTCTGCTGGACAGAGGCACAGGGAGCTAATCTAAGGGGGTGGCGAAAGCCAACACATTCTGGCTAGGCTTATAAATGTTTTCGGGCAGATAGCCTAGTACCTACCTATGAACCTATGAACCTAAACACTATTCCACTCAACCAAAGCCCCTAAGGCAAAACAGCATGCCCAACACACTAGTCATAGATGACTTGATAGTGAGGCACACTGATGTCCCACTCACTGGGTTGAATAAGGAGAAAGTAACAGTCAGCTGCCTGTCAGGTGTCAGGATCTGCCACATAATGCATGCACTCAGGTCCCTCAACAACAGGTACAAATATGACTCTGTCATTGTACATGTGGGTGTGAATGACCTAAGATGTATCCTTCTGGACTACATGAAAAGAGACATGGAGGAGGTGTTGTATTATGTAACCCAGGCGGCCATGACCCTAACCCAGAGCAGCATCATACCATCACCCAGAATGATACCACAGTACAACCAGAAAATGATTGATTTCAACAGTTGGCTAAGTTTCTGGTGTCATTCCAAGGGGATCCAGTATCTGTCTGCCTGGGATGGCATGATTGACAAACCTCGATGCTTTGCCATAGATGGCCTGCATCTGTCACTCTACTTGCCTCATTTGCATGAGATTCACCTCTTTATGAGTTGATTTGCATGTCTTGGAAATTCCCATGTTGGCGTATTCATGCACGCTGGTCAGCAGTGCTTACTGGATCGCAAACTTGCTTACTTTCGTGCAAGTAGTGTGCCACTATGCCAACACATTAACAAAGACCATGTAAGCTTTATTAAATTCCCCCCATACTTGCAATTTTTAAATCTCATGAATTTTTTTTAAACATTTTTATGCAGGTTTACCTTTTTATTGTATTTAATATATGGAACAGGGTGGGTTTAAAAAAAAAAAAAAAAAACTTTTTAAAAAAACTTTTGCAAAGTTTTAAAATATTATTTCAACATATATTTATTATATTATATAATGTGCCATTGTAACACATTGCACTTTCGTAATAATGCACTGACAAATATTAGTTGCTTGTCACTTTAAATGCTGGAAAGAAAGGTTTCTTAATGACCACCATTTTAGAGTGTTATTTCAACTATTGACTGTTAGGAGGTTTTATTCTGAATACGTCCTGTGGATATATGGGACAAAAGCACTTATTTTAATGTTTTTTATTTTAATAAAGTTGGATGTAAAGTTTTAACACTGTTCAGATATATTTTATGGGGCACAAGAAAGTAGTGATTGACCACCAAGCTGCTGACTAGTCATCTTTTGTTCTTTTGTTGGTTTGTCCTTGTTGGATTTATTACTTGTTTTTTAAACATTCTGTTTCTGACCACATAACAATCATGGAATGTGCAAGAAAAAAATGTTTGTGCTACAGAGAGCTCTATTAAAAAAAAGGCAAAAAAAAGACTAAAGTGAGAAGAAAAAATAAGAAAACAGATGCTGGAACAGATTGAAATTCAGCATTCTTATTGGTGAGACTTTGCCCCAGCTTAATAAATGCTGCTGGCTCAAATCTCCACCAAAACAACTGCAACCCACAAAAAGGTGACTCTTTAAGCTTGTTACTTCTGGTGAGTATAAGCTCCACAGAATCAGAGGTAGATCCAGTTTTAGGCTCTGATTATCATCTGGTACAATTTAATGTAGCTCTGCACCCCAATGAGATATCCTAATACAGTGTTAGTCCAGTATCTGAACTGATGACACTTTAAAGCTGTAGTACTAATGCTGTTACTGGTTTTAATGAAAATGTGGGTTGCAAAGGAGCCTAATAACATAGTATGTATAGTAGAATTTTGTAAATCATTTTGAAATGTATTTTGGATTCAATAGTTTCTGTCTGTATTAATCAGTTAAATTCTCTTCTTCCCTCTGTATGCCTCTCACACCTTTTCTGTCTTCTCCCCATATCATCCTTTCTTGCAACTATTTCACTTGCCTGTTCTAATGTCTTCTTACATCTCTATATAATGATATGCTGCCATCATTGTAGCATAACCATGTTATTCATTATGGCTACATCTTATCCATAAAGCTCTGCTAAGCATAATTCCATTTTCCATCCATGTTATGACTTTGTATCCTTGTATCTCTAAATATGTTTTGTTCATTTCTTATGTGATCCTATTCACCTGGTCTGTGCCTGGAAATGGTCTATTCGGATCACTGCACATCACTGGTAAAAAAATATAAATAAATAAAATATTAATAAATAAAACACTGGGAGCTACCAATGCTGGCAAGATCAAAGGCTCTCAGAAGATGTGGGATTAAGACATAGCCTTGTTGTAAATTATTGTTTCTAACACCAGCATGTAAGAAGGCCCTTAGTCCTCTCTAGTGCCATCTTTACTGTAGAAAATTGACCTACCCAGCCTTTCAGAATCATGGACTGGTTGTGTATAGTTGAACATGTTGTCACTCATTGAGCATTTACATCAAACCAATTGGATAATGTGGCTCACTTTTTCATAAGATTCCCACTATTGTGCAAAAAACTCCTCTGACACCATCTGTTGGGGCTGTGTGGATCATGGTGGGCTGGGTTTCAGTCCAGTAAGATAGTCATAAATATGAGCTTGTATGTACATCTAGCTCTTTGTGGTAAAAAGCCATGCCCAGCTAAGCTTTTACACTTCTGCTTCTCTCTTATCAGCCAAAGTGTTTGTAATATTTTCCAACCCTCTATGTTCACAGGGATCTTTGTACACTCTTTCAAGAAACCATCCTTAGCCAAGGGTGATCTCACACTTACTGGCTGATAGATACCAACTATAGAATGCTGCTACTTTCTAGAATGCTGCTACTTTCTTGGTTTTGCTTTTGAAATTTATTGAACTTTTTCTTTGTCAAGTTAAAGATTTTATTTATTTTTTATTTAGATCCTGAGTTTTTGAACTGGGTACCTCATAAACACTTCAATATTGGAGCATAAACTGGTGCAAAGATGAGATTTTTATCCCTGATAGCTGATTGCATGCTGTCTATGGCTACTATATGGCTACTGAATTTTCATTGTAAGACACCCAAGACTGTGAATCATTTTCTGCTTATTATAAGAACTTGTCAGTTACCTGCAAGCAATGGAGTAACAGCAGGAAGAAATAAGAATTTGGAGGATCATTGAAATGGGCTAGCAATTCAAAGTAGTCTACACATCCATCTGAAAGCTGAAGATCTCTGTGTTGTTGACCCATATGAGTTCAAGACTATTTCAGAATTAAGCTGGACCTAGGCCTCACATTTTTAATATTTTTCTTAGTATTTAAGTGATTTGCATATTGTGGTTTTGTTCCATATTAAAATGTAGAGAGCCTCAATGGTCTACAGTTAATGAAAGATGGCTGATATAACTGGAACTGTCTCTGTGCTGTGTTAATTCACAAAACTGAAATTCTTTCCATTTTCCACATGGTGTTGTTTTTTTTTTGTTATGGTCACAGATTCATTTAAGGGATGCTCCTGTCAAGAATACATGCATTAAGGGTCTTCTCTCTTTTATACTCTGTACACTATCCTCTGTATTCAACAAACTCTGTGCAAGAATAAGACTGTTCTTGCACAGAGTGGTTCTTGTCCATTCAGAACAGCAGCGCGCCTTGAATATTCATGAAGGCATGCTGCTGTACTTCCTATATGGACATGAACTGTGAATGAGTGCGGGGGCTGTGTCCAAGTAGTGCACAGACATTAAACACGCCGCCTGCACTCAGAAAGTGCCATACAGCACTTTCTAAATTGAACTGGCATAATATTAGAGCTTTACTCTAATATTAAGCCAATATTTCAGTGTCCATGGACACTGAAATGAAAAAAATGATCATTTCCGTGTCCACGGACACTGAAATAAAATTGGAAACAGGAAAGAAATGCAGGGGGTGTGTGACAGGTTCTGTGACACACCCCCTGCATTGCTAAAGTGCCGTATGACACTTCTGCAACCTGCTAAAGCAGGAAATATGTGCAAATGCACACATAACGGGGGATAAATCCCCCAAAAGTGATGAAACAGTCATATAACCCTCGCAAACATAGAAAGTTGATAGAGAACAGGTCATGCATTAGCATGAATTATGGAAGGGTAGAAGTCTGGAAGCAAATGTATGCCAATATTCCCTTACAGCAGTACATGTTGACAAAGGCACAAATGATGGGGGAATAAATAATACATTAGGGACACACCTGAAAAATTGCTCTCACACACTTAGAAATTTGATAGATAACAGGATATGTATTAGCAGGAGTCCCTGAAGGATAGAAACCTGAAAGCCAAATTAATGCCATTATTTCACCACTGCAGTCCTCAATGAGTTTTCAGAACACCACAAGACTCACTTATATAACATAATAATGTAAAAATAATATAAACTTTTTTTTCAAGCCTATGGAATGTTTAAGCATACCTAAGCAGGTGTGCGCATTATGGCTGTCCACTCAGCATAGCTTAAAATTAGGAGATAAATGTAAATATACAGGTGAAATTTCCAAGCCGAGATAGTGTAGTGATTAGAGTCTCGGCTTTATGTGCAGGCGTTCACAGTTCGAATACTGAGACAGGCTGCTTATTTTTCTATGGGAAAGTAATGTTAAAATTATATTTGTAAACTTAAATTATGTAGCAACAGTTTTTTGTCAACCAGGGAGTATAGCAGGTCCAAAAGTAAGATGCCATTCTAGAAAAGTTGTGAAACCCAAATGTAAACACAAGTGCCGCATACAGTATAGTTACACAAAAATATAATTTAATGAAAGCACATAGGGGGATGTCATGGAGGGTAAACATAAAATTATAATATCAACAAGCATAAGTAAGATGAAGCAACACCAGGCTATCATAAAACCAGCAACAGTTTATTCAGTTAACAGGCACAGGCAAAGGCATAAGAGCTTTTGCAGTATTACAGCTGCTTCACCTGCTGCATAAAAATCTAACTAATTTAATGCTCGTTAAATAACAATGTGAAAAAAATCACATGACATCCTAGTAAAACTTTTAAAGAGATAACATTTTAAATATATACAGTACTAATAGTTAACATGTATAAAAAAGTGAATTTGTATAAAAGGTGGGGGGGTTGAAAGGGAATTTATTAAAACTCCCTTCTTATTTGAAAAGAGGACGTGCTTTCAACATTGGTTAAAGTGGTACTTTATCATTAAGTCCTGACCCTGTATCTGCTCTTAATCTAATAATCCATTTGCTTTCTAAGCACTCTGTTTCATTTCTAATATCACCTCCCCTGAGACTTTCTTGCACCATATCTATAACTTGAAACCTAAATACATGCTCTGCGGAAGTGTCTGCTACATGTTTAGCTAATGCATTCCTAACCAAATGGTAATATGTCAGTAATGAGGAATCAATCTCACAATCATTCCAAGTATATATCCCCAGGGTATTCTATCTCAGGTTCCTAAGCTCAATATAATCTCCCACAGCTATTTTCCTATGAGTGTATCAAAGCTCGTTTCATCTCTTATAGCTAGTTATCACTCGACTCAGCTTTGTAAATATTGTAAATAGCTTCATACTTTAAAAGTGTGCATGTAAAGTGCATCCATATTTACTTAAATGTATGCATGTAGAATGTTTTCACACCTAATACATAAGAGCGTTTGCTCAAATGAAACTGTATAACCCATAAGACCACCCACAATGAATTTTGTTGACTATGCATGCCATTGAATGTGCTTATTTGTAACTGTACTATATAATGTATGTCTTACACTTTTGTATCTTTTTATTCTAAACTGTATAATGTATCTTGGAGCTTTTCTGCCCAGGCTGCCACTGAAATTGGTCATTTAGGTCCAGTGGACTTCCCCGGTAATCAAACTGGAAATAAATAAATAAATAAACTTTATAAAATTAAATATGAGCAATGATAAGTAGTGCTCAGCTATGCTAAGCTGGTGTAAGCATTCCTTAAATGTAAATGCTAAGCAATAAGTAGCCCAGCTAAGCTGATGTGCGCATTGGTAAGCAGTGCTCAGCATCTATCCCTTTAAGCACTGCCAACTTTAGCTAAGCGGGTTTGCCCATTCCTTAGCTTAGCTCAGCATATTCAAAATCGTCCAATCATGGCAAAGTGCTGGAATTCAACCCTATTTAAACCTCACAGGTGGGAATACAGCCATAACCAGATGTAGCTGATCGCTGCAGGCACTATGGCTGGCGTTGGTGAGGGTACATACTTTTGGGTGCAGGGTTGGGGCATTCAGGAGTTCAGGGCATGGTTGGATGCCTTGTGAAAGACCATGAAGGGAGACTGCTGCAGGACCAGTACCAGGGCTCACAATACATAGTGGTGGCTTGGGACAATCTCACATGTGATCTCACTAGTGCTACTGGCATCCCACAAACTGGTGAGTAGGTCCAGCACCATTATGCT